>NW_011401902.1:0-652 GCF_000754665.1 Bison bison bison | reverse complement strand
GCTCGATCACGTGACTGTGCCGTCAGTGATCACGTGGCTGATCATGACTGATATCGTGACTGAGCATGCCCTGATCATGTGCCGGGAGCCGGTGAGGCATTCCACTCTGGGACAAAGGTCATGAGGAAGGAGGCTCGGCATACGCAAATGCGGGATCGAGCCTCAGGAGTCCACCCGGATATTCTCGAGCATCTCCCTCCCCAAAAAACCAGAGTCTGCCTCCTTTCTTGCTTTGTGCTCTCACCTCTGATTTCACTGGGGTCTGTCCCCCACCACCATCTCGCTCTCTCTGTCAAAGAGTTAACTTACAGCTCCAATTCATAAAGTTCCTTGTCATTCTGCCCTTGAACTTGCAGCTGAGTGTCCATCTGGAGCGAGGCACCCACCACGCTTACTAATTATGCCTGGGCTGCTAAGACCCCCTTGAGAAGGTGTCTAGGGTGAGGCACCTTCCGCTATTCGAGAGGCCGCCTGCGGCCTACTTAAGTGGTGCAAACTTCTTGTCTTGAAGTTTGATTGGTCTCCCGCGTACACCAAGCTACTCAGTCTCTTTTCTCCACCGAATTTTCCTACTGAGCTATCCTCATACTCTTATTCTTGACATCTCTGATTAGCATATAAATAGTTGCCTAGGCCATCTCTCCTTCGAATA
>NW_011401901.1:0-671 GCF_000754665.1 Bison bison bison | reverse complement strand
ACTGCATAGCACAAGGAATTATACCAGTTATTGTGAAATAACCTGTAATGCAGTGTAATCGCAGTGATGTTGGATCACTATGCTGTACTGAAACTGACAAAATATTGTAAATAAACTACACTTCAATTTTTAAAAATTTAGCGAGTAAAAGAATATATTTCTCCTTAGATGAGCAGTTTCCTAATTTTTTGATCAACAAAGACATAATTTTAAAGACATAACTACACAGATCAGCTGTGTTAAGAAAACCAGAGAATTTGTGGTCCAGTAAAATACTAATGGCAAGTTAATGTTAATACAAATAACTACAAATGATTTTTTCTTACAGCTCATCTTCTAAAGGCTTTCTAACAAAAACCATCAAAGCTAATGTTGAAGAATTCACTGTGTATTTTTTTTCAAAGAATGAGCTTTTGATTTCATTGCCTTTCTCGATTGTTTTCCTGTTTTTGGTTTCATGGATTTGTGCTCTGACTTTTCAATTGTTTTTCTCTCCTTGTTCTAGGCATAAATTGCTCTTTCTCTAGTTTCTTAAGATGGAAGCTTAGGTTATTGACTTTAGATTTTCTCTGAAATGCACATTTAATGTTATCTCCTACTAAGTACTGATTTTGGTACATCCCACAAATTTTGAAAAGTTCTATTTTCACTTTCATTTAAGTTCAAAATAT
>NW_011401900.1:0-705 GCF_000754665.1 Bison bison bison | reverse complement strand
CTGGAAACCTCCTAGGCTTCAGTCTCTGAATTTTTAATTCTGCCCTCTGACATGATTCCATTGCAGGAAAGGTGGGTAGTATATGGTTACAGTGAAACAGTCTCCCTAGACTGCTTCCTGCTTGTCGAAGGTAGAAGTCCAGAGCTCTCTTATTTTGTACTATTGCTGGTCCTTTCAGTCCAAGCTGAACTTAAATATGTTATCTTAAAATCTTGGTATGTCTCCTGATAATCTTACTGGTTTTCATGGTAAAGCACTCCACCCGAAAGCCACAATCACACATGTTTTCATAAAAAGTCCTTCTCTGTCTTGGTTTTCTGCTGAGATAGCTGAGGGATAACACCCTGAAACTTGGTAGAAATCTTATTGTTTGACTGAAATGATCTCTGAGTGACACCCCTGAACTCTTTGGAGGGCATTGGCCTGCCTAAATAATGCCATGAAGCATCCCCTTCCAACTTTCTGAGGCTTAACAAAGAATTTTACAGTCACACTCATCTTTAGAGAACCTTTATTTAAAAAAAAATAATAAGAAGAATGACCTATACATGATGTAAATGTTATATTTAGACCATCTTATATCAATGCCTTGTATATGACCTTGCTTCAGAGCCATTAATTTTCGCATCTTCTGTCATCTTAAAAGACTAGGAAAATTTCCAAATCAGCAAGTTCTGTCTTATTTTTAAATAGTCTTTCTCATAT
>NW_011401899.1:0-596 GCF_000754665.1 Bison bison bison | reverse complement strand
CAGTCCATCTTGGTACTTGTTAGCAGCTATGAACAAAAATAATATTGATGTAGTATAACTACAGACAGGTTATTAAAATTAATCTTAGAAACCAAATAACATATGGTGTTTCCTTGTCCCCTATTAATGTTCGATTGTATGATAATAGAAACAGTGCAGGTATTATTTAGAGTTGACCCCTTGACACTTGACCCATAATAATACACATTAGGTATGCAAATAGCAAGTAGAGTGCTACCCTCTAAAAGGTGCACACTTGGAACTGATTTCACTTTTGAGCAAGTGTTACTAGGCTCTTGCCTGTTTCCATGCTATAAGCACAGACTAGTAAGAGGGTGGCTACTTATGGGTACAGGTCTTTGACAGTCCCAAAGTTTTCTCTTCCTAAAGTTGATTGATCTTGGTGGGGAGTCAAACCTTGCAACTTTGGCCTTGAGAATACCATATGTCAAAGCAACCATGGAGTTGGTGTAAATCAGAAATGAATATATAGTCAGAACCACATTGAGTTTGTCATTAAACTGTCTATAACAGTGGTCCAATAGCAAATACCCACGGAATATTCTGCATGAGTCATGTCCTGGCTTATCCATACT
>NW_011401898.1:0-620 GCF_000754665.1 Bison bison bison | reverse complement strand
GAATGCAACCCCGAGTTCCCTTTCGCCCCTGGAGAGGAACACTGGCTTCTGGACACAAGCCTAGATGAGGTCTATTGGCCCTGCAGTCACTCGAGAGCAATCCCCAGCTTTCCTTCGCAACTCGAATGGAAGATTGGACTTTCCTGGGCCAACACAAGAGGCATCCTGAATTCCCCGTCGTAACTCGAGAATCCTGCCGAAACTCGAGAAAATCCACGTGGTTCCCCCGTCATCGCAAGATGAAGCCCTTTCCCGCTACAGTGTCTCAGGAGAAGTCGCACGTTAGGTATTGGAGGTAGAAACGGTACTTGGCACCTTGATGCGACCCACAAAGTTCCCCGACATCCCGGTCTCCCTCGAGAGGAACACCGAGGTTATCCGGCACCACTTCCTCTGAGCCCCTTCTACCCTCCTGATCTGGACAGTAGGGTCGACTCCCCTGCTTTGTCTGGAAGGGGTTCCCGACCTTCCGGTCACTCTTCAGGATGAGGCCGGTCTCACGACGACATTCCAGACGTGGCCTCGTGGGTGGTTCCAGATTCCGAAGGACCCCGATTTCCCGGTCCCCTCTTGATAAGAACCCGATGCCCGGACACCTCTTCGAACTCCACCCTGTGAAT
>NW_011401897.1:0-661 GCF_000754665.1 Bison bison bison | reverse complement strand
AAAATCAGTCCATTAAAGGATAGTCACAACTGTTTCTCCCTTCTTAGAGAGACTTCTCTAAATCTTCCTTTACAGCTAGCTTGTGGGTCCAGGCCATTATGGTGATACCGGGAAAGATCTGATCCACATGCTGTTTCCTGCTAATTTTTTCTTTCCTTCCTCATCCCTGAATGAGGCTCATTCCAGTGCCTGCTGTCAGTCTTTTCCATGGTTTCATCTGCCATTGATGCCTCTGCCTCTTATCACGTTCCCTTGTCCTGAGGTCCCTATAGTGATTCTTTTCTGTTTTACTGATTGTCTTAAATCTGTGCTGTTTATGGGAGACTCAAAATAGCTCAGTTGGTAAGAATCTGCCTGCAATGCAGGAGACCCCGGTTTTGATTCCTGGGTTGGGAAGATCCCCTGAAGAAGAGAAAGGCTACCCACTCCAGTATTCTGGCCTGGGGAATTCTATGGACTGTATAGTCCTTGGGGTCACAAAGAGTCAGACACAACTGAGCAACTTTCACTCACAAAAGAGTCATCAGTGCCATTCTACAATATGCAGAATTCTTTGAGGCAGCCTTCAAATATTGCCTCAGACATTGCTCTTCTTCCCAGAGACCACATAGCACTAAGCAAGGCTGAATGCAGGGTTTGCTAAAGAGCTTACAGCCCTTCA
>NW_011401896.1:0-608 GCF_000754665.1 Bison bison bison | reverse complement strand
ACCCCGAGACTCCCCCGTCATCGCGGAGATGAGGGCCTTCGTCTCCTGCATGGCCTAGAGGCCAATCTCGCGTCCTCTCTCCAAACGCCTCAGGAGGCTTGACTCCCTTTAGTCCACACAGTGAGCTCCAAGAGATACCCGTCGAGACTCGAGAGCAGAGCGGGTTTCTTTGCTTCCACTCGAGATGAATGCCTGTCTCCCCGGGTGCGTCTGGAATGCAACCCCGAGATCCCGGTCGCCCCTGGAGAGGAACATTGGCTTCTGGACACAAGCCTAGATGAGGTCTATTGGCCCTGCAGTCACTCGAGAGCAGTCCCCAGCTTTCCTCCCCAACTCGAATGGAAGATTGGACTTCCCTGGGCCAACACAAGAGGCATCCTGAATTCCCCGTCGTAACTCGAGAATCCCGCCGCAACTCGAGAAAAACCACGTGGTTCCCCCGTCATCGCAAGATGAAGCCCTGTCCCGCTACAGCGTCTCAGGAGAAGTCCCACGTGAGGAATTGGAGGTCGAAACGGTCTTGGCACCCTTGATGCGCCCGCACCAAGTTCCCCGGCATCGCGGTCTCCCTGGGAGGAACACCGAGGTTTTCCGGCACCGACTTCCTC
>NW_011401895.1:0-557 GCF_000754665.1 Bison bison bison | reverse complement strand
GCTTTGGCTGACGAAGCTACACGTATGATATTTCCTTAATTGGAACAAATAGGCAAAAACTTCTCACAGCTTACACCATCAAAACAGCAATAGCTTAAGACTTCAGTTTGGCATTACTCGAGAAGCTGCCAGACAGATTGTTAAGGAATGTCAAACATGTCCTCAATTTTTTTAGTGTCCCCCATTATGGAGTTAATCCCCGAGGATTGTTGCCAAGCGATATATGCCAAATGGATGTTACCCATATTCCTGAATTTGGTAAACAAAAATTTGTTCATGTTACTATTGACACCTTCTCCAGCTTTTTACATGCCTCTCTACAATCCGGAGAAGCTATCAAACATTGTATAGCTCATTGCATTAAATGTTTTGCTGTTATGGGAACCCCTAAGACCATAAAAACAGACAATGGTCCAGGATACACTAGAAAAAAAATGTAACTATTTTGTACACAATTGTCTATCTCAAAAAAACAGGTATCCTTTATAATCCTGAAGGTCAAGGAATCATTTAACGGGCACATCAAACTATCAAACATCAATTGCAAAAACTAAAGA
>NW_011401894.1:0-534 GCF_000754665.1 Bison bison bison | reverse complement strand
CGCTACTATCACTGATAGGTATGTTCTACCAACTCTGTCGAATGCCTAATATAAAAGTCAGTTACTTGGTTGCTGAGGGAAATGTATGACTTGGTATTAAAAGAAGGTATGTGGCATGAAATCGCATTTTCTGAAGGAAAACGACGTCGTTCTTTCTTCCAGGTGGCAGTTTCAGGATGGGAGAAGCAAAGGAATGGGTACAGAATGGGTTAAGGAGGTTGTAGGGTAAAGTGGACCCCCAGAAAACGAGTGTTGTGCCTAGCACAAGGTTTCTTGAGAGGTTGAACTGCCTTTGCTAATGGATTTTAAGTTCTTTACCTCTTCCGTGATCTCTTCTAGGTTGACCTAGAACAGAAATCTTTTGTTAGCTTTGGCTAAGTGGAGAAGTATTGCTTCACGGTGACTTGTGTGATCCTACCTGACTGTTCTAAACCCTTTTGATATCTATGCACTGCTGCTGCTGCTGCTGCTGCTGCTGCTGCTGCGAAGTCGTTTCAGTCGTGTCCGAGTCTGTGTGACCCCATGGACGGCAGC
>NW_011401893.1:0-589 GCF_000754665.1 Bison bison bison | reverse complement strand
ACCCTGTATAAACCCAGACTTGGGTATTACACCTAATGAGGTGAGCATGAGTCCTAGGTTTGAAACTAGACAGCTCCAAGCGGACCAACAGCAAAAATATTCAGTGCATTCTCACAGCCTGAAGACAGGGGTTTCAGACTGGAAACTAGAAAAGTGAGGACACCTATGTGCAAACTGAGCAAAGGAAGTGGGATGGAAAAGATTCCTGGTAGGTGGTCCAGAATTAAATGGTGCTCAAAGTGCTTTAAGACCACCTTATAGGAGGAAAGTAGAATGATTCTCTTTCCACAGATACTTCGATAGAACCTAATTATCATGGAGGAATTTTAGGCAGGATAATAAAAACTAGATAATGGTGAAATGTGAGAGAGAAAAGAATGAAAGCCTGAATACTGTGGCTGTGGGCCAAGGTTTGGAGGAGACCCAGTCTCCCTGCCATGTGGCCCTTCATGTAGACTTAGAGAGATGAGGATGGCAGGTGAGTTTGGAGGGCTCCTAAGGCCATTAAAAATGCTACCTTTCCCCCACCAAATCATCTGAGCTGCTCTCCATCCTCCCCTAGAGTTGACAGGATCGGGCTTTGTGATGT
>NW_011401892.1:0-776 GCF_000754665.1 Bison bison bison | reverse complement strand
CCTCCCCATACCATCCCTCTGGGCCGTCCCAGTACACCAGCCCCAAGCATCCAGCGTCATGCATCGAACCTGGACTGGCAACTCGTTTCCTACATGATATTTTACATGTTTCATTGCCATTCTCCCAAATCTTCCCACCCTCTCCCTCTCCCACAGAGTCCATAAGACTGTTCAATACATCAGTGTCTCTTTTGCTGTCTCGTACACCGGGTTATTGTTACCATCTTTCTAAATTCCATATATATGCGTTAGTATACTGTATTTATTGTTTTTCCTTCTGGCTTACTTCACTCTGTATAATAGGCTCCAGTTTTATCCACCTCATCAGAACTGATTCAAATGTTATTCTTTTTAATGGCTGAGTAATACTCCATTGTGTATATGTACCACAGCTTTCTTATCCATTCATCTGCTGATGGACATCTAGGTTGCTTCCATGTCTTGGCTATTATAAACAGTGCTGCGATGAACATTGGGGTACACGTGTCTCTTTCCCTTCTGGTTTCCTCAGTGTGTATGCCCAGCAGTGGGATTGCTGGATCATAAGGCAGTTCTATTTCCAGTTTTTTAAGGAATCTCCACACTGTTCTCCATAGTGGCTGTACTAGTTTGCATTCCCACCAACAGTGTAAAAGGGTTCCCTTTTCTCCACACCCTCTCCAGCATTTATTATTTGTAGACTTTTGGATCGCAGCCATTCTGACTGGTGTGAAATGGTACCTCATAGTGGTTTTGATTTGCATTTCTCTGATAATGAGTGATGTTGAGCATCTTTT
>NW_011401891.1:0-634 GCF_000754665.1 Bison bison bison | reverse complement strand
CCTGACACCCAGGTTTTGTGGTGAGGGAAGAGGCCCCTCTATAGGTTCTCAAAGGATCTGCCTGTGATGTATCATTAGAGTCGTCTCAGTGAAAGCAGTAACTCTGTGTCTTCTTCTCTCCGCCTTCTATTCCCTGAAACTTATTACATGCCTCCTAGCTCATCGTAGGTGCTCAGTATTTACTTAGTGTGTGAAAGACAGAAAAGCTCTTGGAAGCCTCAAGGGGTCACTTGGCTCGGCACTTTTGATCTCTTTGTATATTTGGCGATTCAATTCTTTCCTTTCCTGGGTTGATGTGTACACTATATTCGAGGCACAATCTAAGGCATGAAGACATATCCATACATAGAGGTTCTTGCTTTCAAGGAATTCGTACAGCAGGTTTCTACAAGTTAGGGCATTTCAAATGCTCTAGAAGACTGTGAACGTTCAGTATGCTCCATTTTCATTTCAAAGAAAGATCGTTTGACTTCCATAGCAAAGGTGGAGACCTTCCAACGTTGAGTCCAATACTTATACCTTGACCATTTCAGGCAAGTCTTGTGGTTCCTTCTGGAGGTGTGCGGCTCTTGCAGAAATGTGAAGATCTTCCATCGTCCTCAGACTTTGGTGTCATTTGCAATCATCCAGAAAG
>NW_011401890.1:0-978 GCF_000754665.1 Bison bison bison | reverse complement strand
GTAGGACCCCGATTTCCCGGTCCCCTCTTGATAAGAACCCGATGCCCGGACACCTCTCCGAACTCCACCCTGTGAATGAAGTCAACACGAAGGGGCAGTTTTTCCGTGCATCGTTCGGAAAAAACCCCAGGTTCCAAATACAGCTCGACAAGCGGCCTCTCTCCCCGGGGACATCTCGAGAGGCAAGCGCAGTTCCATGCCTCCACCCAAGACGAGGCCTGACTCTCCTGTCCCCAGTCTGCAGGGACCCTGCGACCGGAGTCTGAAATCAGAGGTACACTGCGATTCCTGCCTCAACTGGAGATGAGGCCCTCTTCCAATGCACCAAACCCAGTGGGGTCCCGAGAGGCCCCTCCCACCTCCAGTTTCCCTGGCTTCTCAGAGCCACCATGAGAAGCCCCCTGAGGTCACCTGCACAAGTCGAGGGAACCCAGGGTTTCCTGCCTCAACCCGAGAAAGACCTCGAGACACCTTCTTCAACGCGTCTCGAGGCCAGATTCCCCTACCATGGCTCGGGAGCAGTGACGCGCTCCCCCTCGCCACTCGCACTGGAGACCCCGACTTCCCCTGGCGCCCCACGAGAGGCTCACTGACCTCGCCGTCGTACCTCGTGAGAAACCGCACACTGGGCCGCCGCTCGAGAACAACCCCGAGATTCCCCCGTCATCGAGAGATGAGGCCTTCGTCTCCTGCATGGCCTAGAGACCAATCTCGCGACCTCTCTCCAAACGCCTCAGGAGGCTTGACTCCCTTGGGTCCACCCAGTGAGCTCCAAGAGATACCCGTCGCGATTCGAGAGCAGAGCGGGGTTCTTGGCTTCCACTCGAGATGAATGCCTGTCTCCCCGGGTGCGTCTGGAATGCAACCCCGAGATCCCTGTCGCCCCTGGAGAGGAACACTGGCTTCTGGACACAAGCCTAGATGAGGTCTATTGGCCCTGCAGTCACTCGAGAGCAATCCCCAGCTTTCCTTCGCAAC
>NW_011401889.1:0-557 GCF_000754665.1 Bison bison bison | reverse complement strand
CGTTTCTGAGCTACGTGAAAAAGTTATGTATTCATTGAGGTGGCTGTTGTCACGGGACCCCGGGGTTTATTTACGTGGATCCCTACTCGGACTCCGTCCTCCTCCACCACGCACGCCCCTCAACTACCACCCCCCCCCCCACACCCTCCCCGCAACCCCCCAACCCCCCACCCCCGCAGCCCTGCCACCCCAGACCTCCCAGGCCGTCTGCCTTTCCGCTGTTTGTGGCCAGTGGTGTTGAAATCCATGTTCTCCTGACCTCAAGTGCACTTTCCCCACCCACCCGCGCATGCTTGTGTGTGTCGTCTCTGGACTTTGTCACGGTGTCTCTACCCAGGTTGAGTTTTGTGTTCTCTTCTTGGGGGTCCGAGTGTCTCCTTCTTTTCCTTTCTTACTCCTAGGCTTGCGTGTCTGTGTCCGTGTCTGCTTTCGAAAGTCCTGCTTTGTTCTCCCAGCAGCGCTTGCCTGGTTTCGCTTTGCCGGTCCCTCCCTCCCTCCCTCCTTCCTTCCCTCCTTTTCTCCCTCCCTCCCGCCCCCCTCTTTCGGGGGGCCGGGGG
>NW_011401887.1:0-698 GCF_000754665.1 Bison bison bison | reverse complement strand
TCACACAAGTCACCGTGAAACAATAATACTTCTCCACTTAGCCAAAGCTAACAAAAGATTTCTGTTCTAGGTCAACCTAGAAGAGATCACGGAAGAGGTAAAGAAACTTATAATCCATTAGCAAAGGCAGTTCAACCTCTCAAGAAACCTTGTGCTAGGCACAACTCTCTTTTCTGGGGGTCCACTTTCCCTACAACCTCCTTATCCCATTCTGTACCCATTCCTTTGCTTCTCCCATCCTGAAACTGCCACCTGGAAGAAAGAACGACGTCGTTTGCCTTCAGAAAATGCGATTTCATTCCACATACCTTCTTTTAATACCAAGTCATACATTTCCCTTCAGCAACCAAGAACTGACTTTTATATTGGCATTCGACAGATTGGTGAACATACCTATCAGTGACAGTACGCCCCCCCCCCCCGCCTCCCCCGCACACGCACACACACACACACACAGACACACACCCCCAAGATCAGAACCAAACAAAACAAAAAAAATTGCTTTCTTATGTTTCACATGTCAGGATGGTGCCAGACACTATTTTTGGATAGTCAAAAATCTCTTTTGCTTCTGTGTAAAAGGGAGGTCCTTTCAAGGCGTGAATGTTTCAGAACTTTAATTTATTTGGAAATGACCCAGCTCTTCAGTACACTGTCGTCACTTAGTTTAGCACAGGATAGAAACTCGGGTAACCAAA
>NW_011401886.1:0-541 GCF_000754665.1 Bison bison bison | reverse complement strand
TTAGTATACAGGACAGTTCAGAACGCAAAAGGTTCCTCAGGCACTGCCCGCGCGGACCCGCAGCTAAACAAACCCCTCAGACCCGGCGTCGCCGGAAGCCGGCAGATCCCCGCCCGCGCCGCGCTGCCGGGGAGCAGGTGGGCGGGCCCGCGGGCCGGGAAGCCCTCTGATTGGTCGTGGCCGGCGCGCCCTCTGACCTCACGCCGACGCGAGCGGCTCCCTCCTCCCGCCTTCTCCGCTCCCCCCTCCCCCAAGCGCCTGCCGGTCGGCTCCCACCCCGCCCGCCACTTCGCCGCTGCTCTGGACCTGGGCCGGCGGCCTCCCCCACCAGCACCCTTGGGCCTGGCCCCTCACCATTTCCGCACTTTCTCGATGGCTGCCATCACCTTCTTGATGTCATCCTTGGCCCGGCTGCGGGTCTCGGCCCGGACCGACCGGCCCGACATGGCGGCGGCGGGAACGGCGGGGGCCGGGGCACTGCTCCCAAGACACCGAGAATCGCGCGCCTCACGCGCCGCCGCCCGCCCGGCGCAGCAGCGTC
>NW_011401885.1:0-747 GCF_000754665.1 Bison bison bison | reverse complement strand
GCTTTAGCATCATTCCTTCCAAAGAAATCCCAGGGCTGATCTCCTTCAGAATGGACTGGTTGGATCTCCTTGCAGTCCAAGGTATTCTCAAGAGTCTTCTCCAACACCACAATTCAAAAGGATCAATTCTTCGGTGCTCAGCCTTCTTCACAATCCAACTCTCACATCCATACATGACCACAGGTAAAACCATAGCCTTGACTAGAGGAACCTTTGTTGCATAGGTAAGCTTCAATTCTATCACCTCGACTAGCATTGTTTGTGGTAATTCTTCCTAAGATCCACTTGACTTCACACTTCAGGTTGTCTGCTCTATGTGAGTGATCACACCATTATGGTTATCTAGATGATTAAGTGGAGAAGGCAATGGCACCCAGCAGCAGGTGATTAAGACCTTCTTTGATACAGTTCTCTTATACTCTTGCCAACACTTCATCACATTTTCTGCTTCTGCTAGGCTCATACCACTTCTGTCCTTGATTGTGCCCATGTTTGCAAGAAATATTCCCTTTGTGTCTCTAAGTTCCTTGGCAAGATTTCTAGTCTTTCCTATTCTATTGTTTCCTCTATTTTTACTGGCCTTATACACACACAATATCATATCCCCATTCAGTGTTTACGTTCAGATATGCTTCAAGTGTTTTTTAATCCACTCCAGAAGAATTTAGTGTGATAGTTTATCAACATCCATTTTTTCTGTATTGTGACATGTTTTGAGCCTCCTTCATTCCCTCCAGGTAAAACACA
>NW_011401884.1:0-599 GCF_000754665.1 Bison bison bison | reverse complement strand
TCCCTCTGTCTCTGGCTCCGTGTGTGTGTGTGTGTGTCGTGTGTGTGTGCGCGCGCACGCGCACGCGTCTGTCTGTCTGTCTATCTGTATCTCCCTCTCACAGTCCTGGAGTCTATCTCTGAACTTTCATCTCTTTTCTGCCTCTGTCTCTCCTGACACCCGGCGGCCCGTCCGTTCCTCTGGCCCCGGCCTCTCACAGGTGCTATGGCTCTGGCTGATGAGGTTGCGACGCGGGCTGTCAACTGTCTGTGTGTCTGTCCGTGTGCCTGCCTGTCGCTCGTCTGCTCTCGCAGGAAGGTTGTGTGCTTGTCCGGCGGCTGGGGGAAAGTGGGGGCCTCAGTAGGGCGAAGGGGCGGGGCTGAGGCACTCGGGTGGACCGCGCCTCCGTGGCTCCCGGTGGGTTTGGGCATCGGGCAGGTGTCGGGCAGGATGGGCGCTCAGGGCCCTGGCTGGGTTGCGCCTAGGCCCACAGGAGGCTCAGAGGCCCGAGGGCCGCGGGGGTCGGGCGGCGGCAGGGCCGAAAGCCAGAAACATCTGGGCCGCGTGGCCCTGGGCAGCGAACGGGATCGAGGGAGGCCCGGCTCGCCGAGCGCAGCCGG
>NW_011401883.1:0-790 GCF_000754665.1 Bison bison bison | reverse complement strand
GGAACCTCAGGGTTCCTCTGATTTCGGACTCCGATCGCAGGGTCCCTGCAGACTGGGGACAGGAGAGTCAGGCCTCGTCTTGGGTTGAGGCATGGAACTCCGCTTGCCTCTCGAGGTGTCCCCGGGGAGAGAGGCCACATGTCGAGCTGTATTTGGAACCTGGGGGTTTTTTCCGGTCGATGCACGGGCGAGTCACTGCCCCTTCGTGTTGACTTCATTCACAGGGTGGAGTTCGGAGAGGTGTCCGGGCATCGGGTTCTTATCTAGAGGGGACCGGGAAATCGGGTTGCTTCGCAATGTGGAAGCACCCACGAGGCCACGTCTGGAATGTCATCGTGAGACCGGCCTCGTCCTGAGGTGCGACCGGAATGTCGGGAACCCCTTCCAGACAAAGCAGGGGAGTAGACCCTCCTGTCGAGATCAGGAGGGTAGAAGGGGCTCAGAGGAAGTGGTGCCGGAAAACCTCGGTGTTCCTCTCCAGGGAGACCGGGATGCCGGGGAACTTTGTGGGGGCGCATCAAGGGTGCCAAGTACCGTTTCGACCTCCAATTCCTAACGTGGGACTTCTCCTGAGACGCTGTCGCGGGAAAGGGCTTCATCTTGCGATGACGGGGGAACCACGTGGTTTTTCTCGAGTTGCGGCGGGATTCTCGAGTTACGACGGGGAATTCGGGATGCCTCTTGTGTTGGCCCAGGGAAGTCCAATCTTCCATTCGAGTTGCGAAGGCAAGCTGGGGATTGCTCTCGAGTGACTGCAGGGCCAATAGACCTCATCTAGGCTTGTGTCCAG
>NW_011401882.1:0-631 GCF_000754665.1 Bison bison bison | reverse complement strand
TCGACTTGTGCAGGTGACCGTCAGGGGGCGTTCTCATGGTGGCGTCTGAGAAGGTCAGGGAAACTGGGAGTGGGGGGGGGGCCGTCTCGGGACGTCCACGGGGTTTGGTGCATTGGAAGAGGGCCTCATCTCCAGTTGAGGCAGGAACCTCAGGGTTTCTGTGATTTTAGACTCCGGTCGCAGGGTCCCTGCAGACTGGGGACAGGAGAGTCAGGCCTCGTCTTGGGTTGAGGCATGGAACTCCGCTTGCCTCTCGAGGTGTCCCCGGGGAGAGAGGCCACTTGTCGAGCGGTATTTGGAACCTGGGTGTCTTTTCCGGACGATGCACGGGCGAGTCACTGCCCCTTCGTGTTGACTTCATTCACAGGGTGGAGTTCGGAGAGGTGTCCGGGCATCGGGTTCTTACCAAGAGGGGACCGGGAATTCGGATTGCTTCGCAATGTGGAAGCACCCACGAGGCCACGTCTGAATGTCGTCGTGAGACCGGCCTCATCCTGAGGTGCGACCGGAAGGTCGGGAACCCCTTCCAGACAAAGCAGGGGAGTCGACCCTCCTGTGGAGATCAGGAGGGTAGAAGGGGCTCAGAGGAAGTGGTGCCGGAAAACCTCGGTGTTCCTCTCCAGGGAGACCG
>NW_011401881.1:0-624 GCF_000754665.1 Bison bison bison | reverse complement strand
CCCCACCCCCTGCCTCGAGGGGATCGCGCATGCGCATGTGCGCGCGCACGCACAGATAGATGTGCCCAAACGGGGCATCTATCTTGTTCACTTATACCGTGGGTGGATCTATGCCTGGGAGTCGGACTGCTGGACCATAGGCTACTTCCACTTTTAGTTCCTTCGGGAACCTCCATATTCTTTTCCATACCGGCTCTACCCACGCCCATTCCTACTCACCGTGGAGGAGAGTTCCCTTTGCTCCACATCTTCTCCAGCATCGTTATTGACAGACATCGCAGTGAGGCCCAGTCGGACTCATGTGAAGTGGTCCCTCCTTGGAGTTTGGAGTTGAGCCTCTCCAATCATTAGTGACGTGGAGCAAGATGACCTTTTGGAAATGCAGATGCAATGCTGTCACCTCCCTGCTCCAACGGCTCTCGTATTTTCCCAGCATATTGAAGATACGACCACTTCCCTTCAGGCTTGCTCCTCACGTTCTTCTCTGATGTCTTTTGCCTGGAATGCCCTCTGCACTCTTTGGCTTCCATCCCATAGGGCGTTTTTCGTTTCTTGAATGTCCTAAGTTTCCCTGGTCACATAGCCTTCCAAGATGCTATTTTCCCTGCCTGAAATTCTTCCTGC
>NW_011401880.1:0-884 GCF_000754665.1 Bison bison bison | reverse complement strand
GTGTCTGTGTGTCTGTCTGTGTGCCTGCCTGTGGCTCGTCTGCTCTCGTCAGGAAGGTCGAGGGCGTTGGGCGTGGGGGCAAAGGGGGGGCCGTCGGTAGTGCGAAGGGAGGGGCTGAGGCGCTCGGGTCGACCGCGCCTCCCTGGCTTCTGGTGGGTTTGGGCACCGGACAGGTGCCGGGCAAGTTGGGCGCTCAAGTTTCGCTGCGTCTAGGCCCGCAGGAGGTTCAGAGGCCCCTGGGCCGCGGGGGTTGGGAGGCGGCAGGCGCCGAAAACCGACACCTCCGGGGCCGCGCGGGCCTGAGCAGCGAATGGGATCAGGGGGGAGGCCCGGCTCAGCGAGCGCGGCCGGGTCTGGAGTGGCCGCGAGTGGGAGGGCGCCGAGACCTCCGCACCCCTCAGCCCAGCCCCCAGGCCCCGCGCGCACGCACGCACGCACGCCCTCCCGGTCAATGGGGGGTCCTGGAAGCCCCTCGGGCCCCCGGGCCCGGCCAGGCGCTTGCTGGTCTGGTGTTGGCGGTGTTCGGGGTGGGGGGGGCGGGCCGGCGTCAGCAGGCTGGAGTCCGGTCGCGGGTCGTGCGGCTCAAGTACAGCACGCCCCGCGACGAGAGGTGCGGCCCGATGGCCCGACCTGCAGGGCAGAGCGAAAGGGAGGCGAAGCGCAAGGCTCTTAGGGCGCCCCGAGCCAACCGCCACCGTCTCAGGCCGTATCAGCCTGAAGGCGCCCGATCTCGTCTGATCTCGGAAGCTAAGCAGGGTCGGGCCTGGTTAGGATCTTGGATGGGGAGACCACCTGGGAATCCCGGGTGCTCGAGGCTTTTTGCCTACCAGAAGAGGTCCTTGAGCCCCCGCGCGCGTCCCGATTCTTGGACTCCCCCCCCGACG
>NW_011401879.1:0-639 GCF_000754665.1 Bison bison bison | reverse complement strand
CTTGTGCAACATGAGAGACTACTGAATATTGTCTATATCATATTTTTTACAGTTTTATAATACTTTCCAAATCTTGTGAACTTTCTTGTCAATTAATATAGACTCTAAGCCAACCTAACAATGCCTGGGATAGAATTAAGATATTACATATATTTGAATGAATTTAGGAATAAATGAAGGAGATTTTTTTGGCAACATAGGTATCTTTGGGAATAAAGACAGGATTAATATTCAAGTTAAAGTTTGAAGAACTTAAATGTGATAGTTCCATTATAAGATAATGGATAAAGACATTCTTTTATGATAGCTTTACAATTCAGGGGTTTCCTTGAAATTTCTGATTAGAATTAAAAATTCTTATCAGAAATTTTCTGATTATGCTTCCATAGGCATTATGCAAAACTACTATTTATTAGCCAAAATAAGTTAGTTGCTGAAGAAATAATTTAAGGTGTTTGAAATCTGAGTAAACAATATTCTAAGGTGAAAGATTGGGTAAAACGACCTGTTATTTAATGAAACAATTTCAAAGGAAACTATTTTAAGCTCAGTCTGCTAAGAAGTGAAGCTCTTTTCAGTGGCTGGATGATGCGAAATGTTGATTGCTAGCCAAGTAATAGATTAAGTCTTTAGGAACAC
>NW_011401878.1:0-837 GCF_000754665.1 Bison bison bison | reverse complement strand
CATGATAGCTGACTGTGATGTAAAACAGGAAGTCAGGAGATACATGGGTAACAGGCAAGTTTGGACTTGGGTACAAAATGATGCAGAACAAAGGCTAAATGCAGTTTTTCAAATACAAAGGTTAAACATAGAAAGACGACAGTGTTGCTGGTCTCCAAAATCATTGGGGACAGTGATTACAGCCACGAAAATAGGACACTCTAGCTCCACGGAAGAAAACCTATGATAAACCTAGATACAATGTGCTGAGAAGCAGAGACATCATTTTGTTGACAAAGGTCCATTTAGGCAAAGCTGGTTTTTCCTTCCCCCACCCCAGGCAAAGCTAGTTTTTCCTTCCCCCCGCCCCTCAGGGGATATGTATGGATGTCTATCTTGTGTGAGCCTACAAAGCATGGCTTAGTTCCACTGAGTTAGCAAGCCGGGGTTCGATGTGATAGATTGGTTAAGTTTCTGCGATGGTGGTTTCAGTGTTTCTGCCCCCTAACTGCCCTCTCTCAGCACCTACCATCTTACTGGGATTTCTCTTACCTTGGATGTGCAGTATCTCTTCACTCCTGCTACTGCAAAGTACAGCCGCTGCTCCTTACTTTGGACGTGGGATATCTCCTCCTGACTGCTGGCTGTTCCAGTGCCACAGAGCCACAGCTCGCTGCTCTAGTGAATTAGGAAAACTCAGTAATGGCCACAGGAATGGAATGTCAGTTTGCATTCCAATCCCAAAGAGAGGTAATGCCAAAGAATACTCAAACTACAACACAATTGCCTTCATCTCATGCACTAGTAAAGTAATACTCAAAATTCTCCAAGGTAGGCTTCAACAATATGTGAACTGTG
>NW_011401877.1:0-719 GCF_000754665.1 Bison bison bison | reverse complement strand
TGGAATTCCATCACCTCCACTAGCTTTGTTCGTAGTGATGCTTTCTAAGGCCCACTTGACTTCACATTCCAGTATGTCTGGCTCTAGGTGAGTGATCACACCATCTTGATTATCTGGGTCATGAAGATCTTTTTTTGTCCAGTTCTTCTGTGTATTCTCGCCATCTCCTAGTCACAGCCAAAACCCCAAATTGGACCTTTCTACTGATCTGCTACACAGTGGATATTAAAAGCAACAAGGTATCATCTAACTAGCTGTACTCATGCCTCAACATACAGTGTTGTCCCTCCTTTTTAGAAACACTGGTGGGCTCCTATTTAACTTTCCGCTCCCCAGCACTAGAAAGTTCAGGGCCAGTCACACACTGCAGAGTTTCCACCTGCCCTGAAACAAATAAGGCTTGGTCTTGTGTTAATGCAACCAGACCTTCTGCTCAGTACAATCTGGGGTCTAGGGTGACCCTGAAGAGACATCAATTTCTCTTTTTTACACTTTGTTCCAATTTCATGGTTATTTTTGTTATTGCAAAATCCAGTGCTTTATGATAAATTTATAGAGTGCCTAGGGGGATAGCCATTCATATTGTATAACATCTCATTCACGGTTCCTCCGGGATGGAAACGCGGAGTTGTACCTCTCAGTCAGCCAACAACTCTCCCCTGTGAAGTTGCTGTCTGACGGGACAAATGAGGCTCCTGTGGGATTCCGCACGCACGCAG
>NW_011401876.1:0-572 GCF_000754665.1 Bison bison bison | reverse complement strand
CTCTCTAACAAGGTGGAGGTGCAACTCATTCCTTTAACGCTCACTGTAAAACCTAGAGCTGGGGGAGCCCTAGTTCTAGGTTGTGGCCTGACTCTGCACCGTCACAGACAACAGCACCTGGACCTGCACGTGGGGTGGCTTCGGGCGCTGCTCCTGGCCTGGGGGGGGGGGCACCCTGGTTGCCAGCCAGCTGAAGAGAAGTGTGAATCCCTCTCATCATCTCCACTCCCAGTTCCACTTGTCACAAACCTCTGTGAAAGCAGATGTTGGGGTGGATTTATGTATGACGTGTCAACCTTTGTGCTGGCACAGTGAGAAAGCAGCATGGGGCATGTGGCAAAACTGAGCTGTGAGGCAGTGCCAACACAGCCTCGCCCCCCCACTGAGGGCTTCTGCATTTGTGACCTCACAGTTTCTCCAGCGTCCCCACTGCACTTGGCCATTGGCTGCAGCAACGCAGCAGAGACCATCCAGGGATGAGGCTGCCTCGAGGAGCTCTTGGCTGAAAGTTGTGTCCAGACGGCACACCCAGCACGTGGGCAGTGAGTGTTCTCTGTGCCAGGGGTGTCAGC
>NW_011401875.1:0-742 GCF_000754665.1 Bison bison bison | reverse complement strand
TATAGCTTCTCAAAGGATCTGCCTGTGATGTATCATTAGAGTCGTCTCAGTGAAAGCAGGAACTCTGTGTCTTCTTCTCTCCGCCTTCTATTCCCGAAACTTATTACATGCCTCCTAGCTCATCGTAGGTGCTCAGTATTTACTTAGTGTGTGAAAGACAGAAAAGCTCTTGGAAGCCTCAAGGGGTCACTTGGCTCGGCACTTTTGATCTCTTTGTATATTTGGCGATTCAATTCTTTCCTTTCCTGGGTTGATGTGTACACTATATTCGAGGCACAATCTAAGGCATGAAGACATATCCATACATAGAGGTTCTTGCTTTCAAGGAACTCGTACAGCATGTTTCTACAAGTTAGGGCATTTCAAATGCTCTAGAAGAATGTGAACGTTCAGTATGCTCCATTTTCATTTCAAAGAAAGATCGTTTGACTTCCATAGCAAAGGTGGAGACCTTCCAACGTTGAGTCCAAGACTTATACCTTGACCATTTCAGGCAAGTCTTGTGGTTCCTTCTGGAGGTGTGCGGCTCTTGCAGAAATGTGAAGATCTTCCATCGTCCTCAGACTTTGGTGTCATTTGCAATCATCCAGAAAGCTTCCAGGTCTAGGTTCCAGACCACCAGCACACACAGTCAGTAGCCAACGGAGTGGATTCCAGGAATACGCATTGTTCACCGGCATTACCGTTGATATTGTTGCTGCACACTCAATGCAGTGGGCAGGGCCTGGATTGTCCACTGGGT
>NW_011401874.1:0-597 GCF_000754665.1 Bison bison bison | reverse complement strand
AGTGTGTGTGTGTGTGTGTGTGTGTGTGTGTGTGTGTGTATCTCCTCTTGCCGTCTTGGAGTCTGTCTCGGAATCTTCATGTATTTCTGCCTCTGTATCTCCTGACAGCCAGCCGCCGGCCCGTTCGTCTGGCCCCGGCCTCTCCCAGGCGCTTTGGCTCTGGCTGAGGAGCTTGCGCAGGCCAGCTGTCTCCCTTGGCGTGGGTGCGTGCGAGTGTCTGTGTGTCTGTCTGTGTGCCTGCCTGTGGCTCGTCTGCTCTCTCAGGAAGGTCGAGGGCTTGGCGTGGGGGCAAACGGGGGGCCTCGGTAGTGCGAAGGGGAGGGGCTGAGGCGCTCCGGTCGACCGCGCCTCCCTGGCTTCTGGTGGGTTTGGGCACCGGACAGGTGCCGGGCAAGTTGGGCGCTCAAGTTTCGCTGCGTCTAGGCCCGCAGGAGGTTCAGAGGCCCCTGGGCCGCGGGGGTTGGGAGGCGGCGGGCGCCGAAAACCGACACCTCCCGGACCGCGCGGGCCTGAGCAGCGAATGGGATCGGGGGGAGGCCTGGCTCAGCGAGCGCGGCCGGGTCTGGAGTGGCCGCGGGTGGGAGGGCGCCGAGACCT
>NW_011401873.1:0-508 GCF_000754665.1 Bison bison bison | reverse complement strand
TACATGGCCCAAAGTTGGCAGTGCATTAATGAACTACTGCTGCATAACAAATTACCCCAAACTAACAGCTTAGATTGGACTAAATGGGCAGGCGCCCCGGGATAAAGACATGGCACAAAGTTGGCAGTGCATTAATGAACTACTGGTACATGACAAATTACCCAAACTAACAGCTTAAAACAATATTATCTCATACTGCTGCTGAAAGGAATCCAGGAGTAATTCAGTTGAGTTTTCTGGCTCAGGGTTTCATGAGATTGTCGTCATCTGAAGCCTTGACACGGGCTGGTGGATTTCCTTCCAAGATGGCTTACTCACATAGCTGTTGAAACCAGTTTCTTTGCTGGCTGTTGGGAGGAAGCCTCAGTTCTTTCCCATGGGCCCCTCTACTGGGTTACATGAGTGTTGTCAAGATACTACTAAGCTGGCTTCTAGAGTGATCCAAGAGGATGAGCAAGGAGGCTGCAGTGTCTTTTATGACCTAGTCTCAGACACTTCATTTTCATTT
>NW_011401872.1:0-575 GCF_000754665.1 Bison bison bison | reverse complement strand
TTTCTGGTATGATCAACCTCATTTCGTAAAATTCTGCCTCAGAAGTTGAATTATCAGTTCTTTTGTGAGCGCTGGTCCTTTTAGTTGGAAGGAATTTTCACGGATTTTTACAGACTGCTCTCTGGGTGCTATGCTTATTGATACTAGGTTAGTAATTGATAGGTCTCTTCAAAGATGGAGCTAGGAAATACTTTTTAAAAAAGAAAGTTCAGCATGAGTTTATACTGATAACTTGTAATGAAATATTATTGGAGTAGTTTTATTTAAAATTTTAGAATTTTGTTTCTTCTCATACCGAAACCTTATGGTATACAGACATTACATAATTTCAGAATAATATCAGTATCATTACTGAAAGCACTGTAAGGTTTCTTTGTATTTCTTATGTCCTTAGGATGCATTTCACCAAGGATGTGCAGTCAGATTGCTGTGTTTTAGAGTTAAGCACTCCTCTGTTTGGTTTAACTCAATACACAGTGTAGGTTTGTTTTTCATTTTGATTTTGAGGAACGACTTAAAAATATTTTTTTTGTTTAAATTTATTTTATAATCATGTTTAACAACTTGATATGTAT
>NW_011401871.1:0-810 GCF_000754665.1 Bison bison bison | reverse complement strand
GGTCAGTCAATCAGGACACTTATTTCTCCAGGGCTGATTATTCTCAAAACAGATGCCACCCAAGTAAAGTTACATTCCTACAGGGTGAGGGTGTAGTGGGTTTTAGTTAAGGAAAGAATTTACTTAGCCTAAGGTCTAACGTGATTAATATCAAAGGTTAATACTTATTTCTTCTATATATTCATTAATGTGTGTAAGGGCAGGGGATATGGAGACTTAGCAACAAACATTGGCTCAACAATGAAAAACCTTCATCAACACAATTTCTAATTAGCCCACTCACTATACTTATAGTTTTCTAACTTCGTCTAAAGAACCTGTTTTTAGAGGGTTTAAAGCATCTCGTGTCCTCTCACGGTTGGGAGGCTGTGAGCAATCACATGTGGCCGGAGGAGCTTGTCAGGCAGGCTAGAGAACCTTCAGAGGAGTTTGTAGGTTAAAACACTCTTGTCACACCCAAGAGTTTTTATTGAACTGGAGCTCTAGGTTAACTCCTTCTCCGAAAGAGGTGGTGGGGGACAGCCCCCCGTAAAGTCAGAGGTGTAGGTAAGAGCACAAAGTAGTAAAGTAGGGAAGCTCTGGTTATGGGGGTAGACGCTCAAGGATTTCCAGGGGGACTCCTGAGGCTCGATCCCGCCTTTGTGTATGTCGAGCCTCCTCCCTCATGACCTTTGTCACGGGCGGAGTACCTCACTCTGGCCCCCAACAGGCCCTCAAGTCGCGATGACGGTTGAGGCTCGGGGTTGTTCTCGAGCGGCGGCCCCAGTGTGCGGTTTCTCGCGAGGTACGACGGCGAGGTCAGTGAGCCTC
>NW_011401870.1:0-588 GCF_000754665.1 Bison bison bison | reverse complement strand
AGAACAGAAAGAGGAGAGCTGTGAGTGCTTGAGTCTCCTTAAAGGGAAGAATAGAGGTCTGAGGGGAAAAAAGGAATCCTGTTATTCTTTGGTGACCATGTGCTGTCACTGTTGCCATGAGACAGCTTAGTACTGTCATTTCCAAAATAAGGTTGTACGTTCGGGGATGTGCAAGGCTGTCCTTTAAGGTGCCTGAAGAAAATATTTTGTTATTATTGTTTAATTGTTAAGTCAGGTCTGACTCTTTGCAACCCCATGGACTATAGCCCGCCAGGCTCCTCTGTCCCTTGGATTTCCCAGGCAAGAATACTGGAGTGGCTTGTGATTTTCTTCTCCAGGGGATCTTGCTCATCAAGGGATCAAACTGGTGTCTCCTGCATTGGTAAACAGATTTTTTTTTTTAACCTACCAAACCACTAGTTATTAGAACTTTAATTTCTATTTAGTTTTTAATCTTGAGAAAATAGAAATACACTAATCTTTGCTAGTATTGAATATATGATTGATACTGGCTCCATCACTCAATCACTAGGGTGGATGATTCTGGGTCACATGGTCTGCAAGAGGAATGCTGCTGCTGCTGCTAAG
>NW_011401869.1:0-537 GCF_000754665.1 Bison bison bison | reverse complement strand
GGTTCCTGCCTCAACTGGAGATGAGGCCCTCTTCCAATGCACTAAACCCAGTGGAGTCCCGAGAGGCCCCTCCCACCTCCAGTTTCCCTGACTTCTCAGAGCCACCATGAGAAGCCCCCTGAGGTCACCTGCACAAGTCAAGGGAAGCCAGAGTTTCTGCCTCAACCCGAGAAAGACCTCGAGAGACCTTCTTCAACACGTCTCGAGGCCAGATTCCCCTACCATGACTCGAGAGCAATGACGCGCTCCCCCTCGCCACTCGCATGGATACCCGACTTCCCTGGCGCCCCACGAGAGGCTCACTGACCTCGCCGTCGTACCTAGGGAGAAACCGCACACTAGTGGCCGCCGCTCGAGAACAACCCTGAGACTCCCCCATCATCGCGAGTTGAGGGCCTTCGTCTCCTGTATGGCCTAGAGACCAATCTCCTCGACCTCTCTCCAACGCCTCAGGAGGCTTGACTCCCTTTAGTCCACCCAGTGAGCTCCAAGAGATACCCGTACGACTCGAGAGCAGAGCGGGGTTCTTTGCTTCCA
>NW_011401868.1:0-632 GCF_000754665.1 Bison bison bison | reverse complement strand
AAAAACCAGAGTCTACCTACTGTATTGCTTTGTGCTCTCACCTCTGATTTCACTGGGGGCTGTCCCCCACCACCATCTCGCTCTCTCTGTCAAAGAGTTAACTTACAGCTCCAATTCATAAAGTTCCTTGTCATTCTTCCCTTTAACTTCCAGCTGAGTCTCCATCTGAAGCGTGGAACCCACCAGGCTTACTAATTATGCCTGGGCTGCTAAGACCCACTCGAGAAGCTGTCTAGGGTGAGGCACCTTTCGCTATCCGAGAGGGCGCCTGCGGCCTACGTAAGTGGTGCAAACTTCTTGTCTTGAAGTTTGATTGGTCTTCCGCGTAAACCAAGCTACTCAGTCTCTTTTCTTCACCGAATTTCCCTACTGAGCTCTCCTCATACTATTATTCTTGACCTCTCTGATTAGCATATAAATAGTCGCCTAGGCCATCTCTCCTTCGAATACCCTGGATCAGTTGGGGCTGGTCCCCGGCAGGTGGCGACCGAACAGGGACCTCAGGAGGCAATACTCAAAGAGCTGAGCAGACACGAACCACGCAATCAGCAGGCAATAAGCATGGAGCTCAGCAGTGACGAATCATGCTGCTCAACTGGCAATAATCAAGCACGTGACCAGGCAGGAATCAC
>NW_011401867.1:0-986 GCF_000754665.1 Bison bison bison | reverse complement strand
ATGCAAGTGATTCGGGGGCATTGGGGCCTTCCAGCCTTGCCCGCTAGAGGTTCACATTGGGGCTTCCAAGTTCAGCACACAAATGCCGGCTGCACAGGACTTCCGTGGGCTCACCATTCACATCCTAACACACGTGTGGAAACATATGTCTGCCCACCGAACCTCTCCCCTTTAGGGGTCTCCCGACCCCAGACCCCTGCCTGAGGACAACCCCTCCCCGGACAACAATAAACCCTTGCCTCAACTTTGCGCTCCAGCGAGGTCCTCCCCAATTTCTATGCGTTCTCACTGGACACTCTTCTAGCGTTCAGGGTCCTAGCACCAAAAGTGCCAGCAGAGTGCCACATATGCTTTTCTCCCTTCAGGGCCGTTGCTCAAGACCCAAAGCGAGCTCATTTAGAAGCATAGGCTTCCTGCAACTTTGGATTCATTTCTGCAGTCTCCTTTTCTCTCTCCGCTTGTCCCTTTTTTCTTTCCTTTTCCTTTCTTTCCTTTTATTCTATTTTACTTTTTTTTTTTTTCCCCCTTGTCTTTGGTTGTTTTTTGGGTTTTTATTGTAGGTTTTTTTTTTTCCTATTTTATTTTTAAACTTTTTTTTTTAAATTTTGTGTTCATTTTGTATATTTTTTTTGTTGCTTTTTATTCTCTTTCTCTCTTTTATATACACTCGTTGACTCATACAGTCGTCTTTCGAATTCCGGGGCTCAAAATGCGGTATAACTCAAGGTATAAAAAAAGGTTTCCCTCCTGGAGGAGGATGACTGTGGCTGTCCTTCTCGGTGTGTGACATGTGTGTTTGTTTGCTCTCCCGTCCTGGACATTATGCTTGCCTTCCAGGACTATGGGGGTTTGACCGTCCACAGGTTTACCATAGCTGGAGTGTTGATTCCGTTGGTCCTTACTAGGAAAGAAGGGCCCTGACCCCGTTTTCTTCCTTAGCCTATTGCACCCCTCCCACCTCCCGCTCCCCCCATCCCATCCTAGGA
>NW_011401866.1:0-622 GCF_000754665.1 Bison bison bison | reverse complement strand
TCAATACGTGAACCGTGAACTTCCTGATGTTCAAGCTGGTTTTAGAAAAGGCAGAGGAACGAGAGATTAAATTGGCAACATCCGCAGGATCATCGGCAAAGCAAGAGAGATCCAGAAAAACATCTATTTCTGCTTTATTGACCATGCCAAAGCCTTTGACTGTGTGGATCACAATAAACTGTGGAAAATTCTGAAAGAGATGGGAATACCAGACCACCTGAGCTGCCTCTTGAGAAACCTATATGCAGGTCAGGAAGCAACAGTTAGAACTGGACATGGAACAACAGACTGGTTCCAAATAGGAAAAGGAGTATGTCAAGGCTGTATATTGTCACCCTGCTTATTTAACTTCAATGCAGAGTACATCATGAGGAATGCTGGGCTGGAAGAAGCACAAGCTGGAATCAAGATTGCTGGGAGAAATATAAATAACCTCATATGCAGATGACACCACCCTTATGGCAGAAAGTGAAGAGGAACTCAAAAGCCTCTTGATGAAAATGAAAGTGGAGAGTGAAAGAGTTGGCTTAAAGCTCAACATTCAGAAAACGAAGATCATGGCATCTGGTCCCATCACTTCATGGGAAATAGATGGGGAAACAGTGGAAACAGTGTCAGACTT
>NW_011401865.1:0-558 GCF_000754665.1 Bison bison bison | reverse complement strand
AGAAATAAGTAGTAAATTATAGACAGCTGTCCCAGATTGTAACATAATATGCCCTAGATATTATATGAATGTCCCAGATATTCTAACTCCCAAGTCCTACTCCACTGGCATTTTCAAGCTTTGGTGTTCAAAACATTTGCCAGAGGGAAGAGTCTAAAACTGAGCATTCGTTTGTCTCAGTCCCTGCATTTCCGATTCTGTACGTGCGATGTAAAGTCCAATATTCTGACGTGTGTGGCCTACAGACAGAAGCCTGAAAATACTGCAGGGCGGCATGGAGGTTTCTAACTATTCAGCAGTACTTTTTCAACGACGATTCTGGGAGCCGCATGTGTATTGGGTTTACTGGCTATCTTCTGTTCAGGCACCCCGTGTGGCACTTGACCATGGCGACTCAGGATATGCATGTGCTCAAGCTCCTTTAGTTGTGTGGGACTCTTTGCAACCCCATGGATTGCAGCCTGCCAGGCTCCTCTGTCCACGGGATTCTCCATTCAGAATAGTGGTTAAGAGCAAAGAAGGCAGACCCTCTGTGTTCTCCTCGCAGCTCACTTCACC
>NW_011401864.1:0-640 GCF_000754665.1 Bison bison bison | reverse complement strand
TAAAGCCACTTGGTCATGGTGTATGATCTTTTTAATGTGTTGTTGGATTCTGATTGCTAGAATTTTGGTAAGGATTTTTGCATCTATGTTCATCAGTGATATTGGCCTGTAGTTTCTTTTTTTAGTGGCATCTTTGTCAGGTTTTGGTATTAGGGTGATGGTGGCCTCATAGAATGAGTTTGGAAGTTTACCTTCCTCTGCAATTTTCTGGAAGAGTTTGAGCAGGATAGGTGTTAGCTCTTCTCTAAATTTTTGGTAGAATTCAGCTGTGAAGCCGTCTGGACCTGGGCTTTTGTTTGCTGGAAGATTTTTGATTACAGTTTCAGTTTCTGTGCTTGTGATGGGCCCGTTAAGATTTTCTATTTCTTCCTGGTCCAGTTTTGGAAAGTTGTACTTTTCTAAGAATTTGTCCATTTCTTCCACGTTGTCCATTTTATTGGCATATAATTGTTGATAGTAGTCTCTTATGATCCTTTGTATTTCTGTGTTGTCTGTTGTGATCTCCCCATTTTCATTTCTAATTTTATTGATTTGATTTTTCTCCCTTTGTTTCTTGATGAGCCTGGCTAATGGTTTGTCAATTTTATTTATCCTTTCAAAGAACCAGCTTTTGGCTTTGTTGATTTTTGCTATGGTCTCT
>NW_011401863.1:0-683 GCF_000754665.1 Bison bison bison | reverse complement strand
GCGATGGAGGGCCCGCCTGCGAGGAAAAACTAATCCTTCATATTCATGGAGTGCCAACATCATCCTTTTTATTCTTGTCCATCAGACTGTACAAAAAGAATACCTAAGGAGTTGAGACAAGAGCCACTGGAGGGCTTCGTCTGCTCTGCTAAGAGCTAGCGTTACTAAGGGAAGAAGCCCAATGCACTTTCAATCTGCCCAAATCTGGGGTGTCCCAATCTGTGTCCTCAGGAATCTCATGCTCACCAGCAATGCCTCAATCCATATAGTCCAGAGGCATTGCCATGACAAGAACTTGCCTGTGTGTCTGTGGGATCAGGATGGTGATTTCTAGTCTGAGAGATGTCCCTGGAGCTAGAGCTCCAGCTAGCTCCCTAAAGTGCTCCTGTCTGCAGTGTCCTGTAAAACTTGGAGTGGGGGCCTTGCTAGAAAAGCACAATAACAGCATGGATTGCAAGTCCCTTGAAAGTCTACAATCCGGCACACAAGGTTAATAACTTTAATTCCCCAAGCAGATATGAAATGGTCAGAGGGACCAGGAAAAGCTGACTGGGGAAAAGAAATTCAGTCCACATGCTTCTGATTTAGTAAAGTAGCTGCTGCTGCTGCTGCTGCTAAGTTGCTTCAGTCGTGTCTGACTCTGTGAGACCCCAGAGTTGGCAGCCCACCAGGCTCCCCCCGCC
>NW_011401862.1:0-689 GCF_000754665.1 Bison bison bison | reverse complement strand
TCAGAGGAACCCTGAGGTTCCTGCCTCAACTGGAGATGAGGCCCTCTTCCAATGCACCAAACCCAGTGGAGTCCCGAGAGGCCCCTCCCACCTCCAGTTTCCCTGACTTCTCAGAGCCACCATGAGAAGCCCCCTGAGGTCACCTGCACAAGTCGAGGGACCCCAGGGTGTCCTTCCTCAACCCGAGAAAGACCTCGAGAGACCTTCTTCAACACGTCTCGAGGCCAGATTCCCCTACTATGACTTGAGAGCAATGACGCGCTCCCCCTCGCCATTCGCATGGAGACCCGACTTCCTTGGAGCCCCACGAGAGATTCAATGACCTCGCCGACGTACCACGGGAGAAACCGCACACTGGGGCCGCCGCTCGACAACAACCCCGAGCCTCCCCCGTCATCGCGACTTGAGGGCCTTCGTCTCCTGTATGGCCTAGAGACCAATCTCTCGACCTCTCTCCAAACGCCTCAGGAGGCTTGACGCCCTTTAGTCCACCCAGTGAGCTCCAAGAGATACCCGTCGCGACTCGAGAGCAGAGCGGGGTTCTTTGCTTCCACTCGAGATGCATGCCTGTCTCCCCGGGTGCGTCGTGGAATGCAACCCCGAGATCCCTTTCGCCCCTGGAGAGGAACACTGGCTTCTGGACACAAGCCTAGATGAGGTCTGTTGGCCCTGCAGTCACTCGAGAGCAA
>NW_011401861.1:0-742 GCF_000754665.1 Bison bison bison | reverse complement strand
AAAGAAGGAAGTCACAGCTCCCTTGGGTTCAAAATAGCTGTCCTCCAAAATGGATCAAGTTTCCCCACACGGGGTTTCCAATCCAAACCTAAAAAAGCCCAAGGGGGCTAAACCCATCCCGCCCCGTTGACCTGTGGCCCAAGGTGCCCCTCCCCCCACAGCCTCCTTCCACAGCCCCAGGGCATTCAAGAGTTCGCCGGCCCCGCCTGCCTGCTCCATCCGTGGTCCTCCGCCCCCCCTGCAGGACCCTCTAAAAAAAGCGACCGACAGGCAGGTGGCGCCCGACAACCAACCCGCTGTCCGGAGAGCCGGCCGCAGCCTAGAAGCTCCGAGGGAGACCAGCAGGGGACTCGTTGCCAAGACGGGGCCCATCCTAGGGCGCAGTTTCTCCGCTCAGTCAGCGACGCGGACAGGAAAAGAGGACACGCCGACACTTCTCGAGGACGTCCCTGGGCGAGGTACGACGGACGCGGGGAGCGGGGACAGGCGGGGGGGAGGGGAAGGATTCTTGACAACCCCACCCACGGGGCAGCGGAATGCACTCCCAGCCGAGAGGGACCTCAGGCCAACGTCAGGCGGCGCGACCTCCCGCCCCGAAAAATAACTCGCCAAACCCCTTTTGTGACCCCGACCCCAAACTCTTTCAGCAAAAACAACGTTCAACATGACAAATAAAGACCTTCACGTTAGAAATGCGCACTCGTATTGTGGTGATGAAACAAAAGGCAAAAGCACACACTCA
>NW_011401860.1:0-587 GCF_000754665.1 Bison bison bison | reverse complement strand
GGGAGAAGCATCTTTGAGTTGTTTATCCTAGTTGCCCTTAGGAATGCTTACAAGGGGTTCCATTACTGAGCATGGAAGTATGTAGGAGACTGGATCCATTTTTGACTTTTACGCTTGGCTTCTGTGTAAATAGACCATTCCTCTTAATGTCAGTTTTTGACTTCAGATAAAGGTTGAGGATTGTGGAAATGTGTGAATGCGTGTGAATGTCCCATAAAACTGAGGACATGGAGTACACTAGTTTTCCTCTTTGAATCAGATCTCAAGGCTTCTGGCTTAATAGATTTGTACTATCAGTGCATCTCAAATATTCATAAAATGTTTATATGATGACTGCCACACAGATTTGAAGCTGGAACTCCTGTATTGTCATCATCTTAGTAGTGTAGTTGGGCTTGGACATTTAAGGTATTATGTAAGAAGTATGTGGGCTATGTTATAACTTCCTTCTATTTTAACTGTCTGTCAGATACTCTTGGGAAGGGGGAAATCAATGTCGACCATGTGGGAATAGAATTATAGATTTCATCCTTAGGTTCTTTGATGCCTAAGAGTATTCTTTGTTATTGGTGAGTGTCCAGCCTCCT
>NW_011401859.1:0-605 GCF_000754665.1 Bison bison bison | reverse complement strand
CCAAGAAGATACATGAGTGGTGTCCTGCTTTGTAGATGTAGCAATGTGAGTGGTTGTTCTCTGGATAGATTTCTTTATCATTTACTATTTAACAGATGTTCATTGAGAGCCATCCGTGTGCCCAGGTTCTGTGTTCAGGGCTTTGTGATAAAAGGATGAAAGAAATGACTAATAATTCGTATGTAATGAAAAACTCAAGAGTGGTGCCACTCAAAAATAGAATTCATTCTAAAACTTCCTCTTTTACGCCCAATTTCACTTCTGGACCATAATGTGGCAGGTATGTGTCACCGATCAGAGTTGCTAATCCTGACATATTTTATTATTTTATGTATGTACATAATACATACATGCATGCGTTATACAACACAGGATAGTGGTTACCATCATGTCACCAGATTCTTACCGCTTAGTAGCTATATGACTGTGGGCAAATTGACTAACCTTCCACACCTCAGTTTCTCAAGAACTGGGAACCATAAAGATGCCTGTCTTAAGAGAATGAGGGAATCAGCATTAGGGTTTGAGGTGAACAGTGTCTAGTGCACAGTCAATTGTCAATCAATCTTAACTGTCACTATTACTTCTGTTCCACAATCTTATTT
>NW_011401858.1:0-525 GCF_000754665.1 Bison bison bison | reverse complement strand
TGATGCTGGGAAAGATTGAGGGCAGGAGGAGAAGGGGATGACAGAGGATGAGATGGTTGGATGGCATCATCGACTCGATGGACATGGGTTTGGGTGGACTCCGGGAGTTGGTGATGGACAGGGAGGCCTGGCGTGCTGCGGTTCATGGGATCGCAAAGAGTCGGGCACAAGCGACTGAACTGAACTGAGCTGATGACTAATGATTTTGAGCATTTTTCAGATACTGTCTTCTTTGGAAAAATATCTATTCAGTTCCTGTGCCTATATTTTAACTGGATTGTCTTTTTATTGTTGAGTTGTAAGAATTCTTTTTTTTTAAATTTTATTTTTAAACTTTACATAACTGTATTAGTTTTGCCAAATATCAAAATGAATCCGCCACAGGTATACATGTGTTCCCCATCCTGAACCCTCCTCCCTCCTCCCTCCCCATACCATCCCTCTGGGTTGTCCCAGTGCACTAGCCCCAAGCATCCAGTATTCTTTATATATTTTAGATTCAATTCCCTTGGCAGGTATCTGATT
>NW_011401857.1:0-589 GCF_000754665.1 Bison bison bison | reverse complement strand
TTAACTTGTTTTTTGTTTTTCTTTTTTTTAGAAAAGATTCCGAAAAATGAGGGAAACAGGAAGCCCAGAGGTGCCCCTGTAGTTTGGTGAAGGCCTTAGGAGGTCACTTGGAAATGCTGCTGGCTGTGAGGGGGGGAGGGGGCAGATGTGCACAGAGCTGTGTAGGCTTGTCCTTTGCATGGATGTTCTTTGTAGAAATCCACCTCGGAGCCATCTCCTGATAGTGTAAGAATTTCCCAGACAAACCTTGAGCTAAGCAATGCGTTTTTTCCTTAGGAAATGTTGGTCTTCAGCGATGTTCAAAGCCTGTGTATTTCGGCTAGACTCTGGCTTCAGGTCGGTTCCCCCAAAAGGCTCAGAAGCGACCTGAACCAAACAGTAAGTTTTCCTCTTACCTTGTTCTCCTCATCTATGTTAAGAGTATACTTTAAGAGTATCCTGGCACATACATGTACTGCCTCACCCCTAACCTCAGTCATGTGTTCCAAGAACTTCTGTCCGTTGATTTATTTGTTTTGGGTAACATTGAATTCGTTTTGACTATGCTGGGTCTTTGCTGCTCGCTGGAAGTTGCTAGGACCTCTGGACT
>NW_011401856.1:0-671 GCF_000754665.1 Bison bison bison | reverse complement strand
CGTGCCTTTTAGATGTTATAATATCCTGAGAATTTTTGAAAATAAATCAGTCATCTGTTTTATGAATTGACCTGTTTAAAGCCAGTCTGAGTGAGCTGTGGGTAGGACTTTATAGAAAAGCCTGTCAACTTTGTTTTTATTTTTGTATTTTTGTTATTTCCTCCTTCAAAAAAAATACTGTGGAACAACTACTTTGTACCAGCCACTAACCTTATTCTTAAGCACATGGGGCACTATGGGAACCAAAAATTAGCCTAGGTTTTTTTTTTTTCCCTATGGCTCTTGGACCTTAGTGAGAAAGGATATGAACTAAAAACAATTCACGATTGAGTGACTATTTCAGTGTATTCTCATATACATACTCTTAGGGAGAGTGACATAGTTCTGTAACAGCAGTAAGCAAAGCTGTCTGAGGTAAACTCGGAGGAAGTGAGGTGGGCAGTTAGGATGTGACCTAACAGATGAACAGGTGTTAACTCAATGAAAAGAAAACAGAGGAAGTTAAGGAGATTATGTTCTAAACAGAGACAGCAGCATTTGCAAAGATCCTGCAGAAGGTGGGAAGATTTAAATGTGTTAACTGAAGGAAGGCACAGTGGCGCTCCAGTATAGAGGAGGATGAGAGACTGGCAAAGTGGGCTACACAGAGAACCCTGCTGGAAGTGGGAGTT
>NW_011401855.1:0-621 GCF_000754665.1 Bison bison bison | reverse complement strand
GGAGAAATAATAGCAAATGAAACAACTAGACAAACAACTAATACTCAAAAATATACAAGCAACTCCTACAGCTCAATTCCAGAAAAATAAATGACCCAATCAAAAAATGGGCCAAAGAACTAAATAGACATTTCTCCAAAGAAGACATACAGATGGCTAACAAACAATGAAAAGATGCTCAACATCACTCATTATCAGAGAAATGCAAATCAAAACCACCATGAGGTACCATTTCACGCTAGTCAAAATGGCTGCGATCCAAAAGTCTACAAGCAATAAATGCTGGAGAGGGTGTGGAGAAAAGGGAACCCTCTTACACTGTCGGTGGGAATGCAAACTAGTACAGCCACTATGGAGAACAGTGTGGAGATTCCTTAAAAAACTGGAAATAGAACTGCCTATGATCCAGCAATCCCACTGCTGGGCATACACACTGAGGAAACCAGAATGGAAAGAGACACGTGTACCCCAATGTTCATTGCAGCACTGTTTATAATAGCCAGGACATGGAAGCAACCTAGATGCCCATCAGCAGATGAATGGATAAGAAAGCGATGGTACATATACACAATGGAGTATTCCTCAGCCATTAAAAAGAATACATTTGAATCAGTTCTAATG
>NW_011401854.1:0-611 GCF_000754665.1 Bison bison bison | reverse complement strand
CCTTCAGGATGGGGAACACATGTATACCCGTGGCGGATTCATTTTGATATTTGGCAAAACTAATACAATTATGTAAAGTTTAAAAATAAAATAAAATTAAAAAAAAAAAAACAACAAAGTCTCAGAACTGAGCTGCTGAGAGGAATGAAGAAAGTTAAGACACTTTTACTTACAACTTTCAATTCTGGCTGATTAAACATTTAAATCTCTTTTCCTTAAATGACTAACACATCTAGGTAGGGTGAGATTATTCAGAGGCTATTTTTCAAAAAAATTTCCAAATCTCTGGCACAGGACTGGCAATATCCCTATAATGTTCTTTTCATTTAAAGAGTGGTGTTGCAGGAGGAAAAAAAAAATCATTTTATTTACACATTGTAAAATGTCTAGCTGACAAAGAGCTTTCATAAGAGTATTTGTTTTGGTGAAGTAAATTGGCATTGATGCAGAGAGACTGATTCAAGAGAAAATGATGCCAAAAAGGAAACAACAGAGGGATAGAAATTAAAAAGTAATAAAGGAAGAAGTTTAGTGACTAGCAGAAAATTGCCTATCCATGGTCATTTATTGAAATTATACTTTCAACAACATGCTATAAGTAATACCAAAAT
>NW_011401853.1:0-582 GCF_000754665.1 Bison bison bison | reverse complement strand
ACGTCTATCTGTGCGTGCGCGCGCACATGCGCATGCGCGATCGCCTGCGAGGGCGAGGGGGTGGGGGCGGGGGCGGGGGCTCTGGCTGGAGTCGGTGCAAGCCCCGGGATTGCCTGAGGCAAGCCAAAGGAGCCCCAGGTGGAGAAGGGACTGCCGGGCGTCGGGTGTCCTGGAAGCCGAATGCGAATGCGGAGGGGCTCGCGGGCCGCGCGGAGGCAACCCAGGTCTGCAGCGGGAGTCGGGGCCCCGGCCACCCGCTCCCCGCGGCCCGGGAGGGGCTGGGGCTGCGGGGGTGATCCAAGAATCGGGACGCGCGGCGGGGGCTAAAGGACCTCTTCTGGTAGGCAAAAAGCCTCGAGCACCCGGGATTCCCAGGTGGTCTCCCATCCAAGATCCTAACCAGGCCCGACCCTGCTTAGCTTCCGAGATCAGACGAGATCGGGCGCCTTCAGGCTGATACGGCCTGAGACGGTGGCGGTTGGCTCGGGGCGCCCTACGAGCCTTGCGCTTCGCCTCCCTTTCGCTCTGCCCTGCAGGTCGGGCCAACGGGCCGCACCTCTCGTCGCGGGGCGTGCTGTACTT
>NW_011401852.1:0-611 GCF_000754665.1 Bison bison bison | reverse complement strand
CGGGGAAGCACCAGCTTGGGAATGCAGTCTGGGCGCTTCCTTTCCCTCGGAAAGAGCTCTCCCTGCGGGAGGCTTTGGCAGTGTACACACCCCAGCCCCTAAGCCCTCTGCAAGGACGCCTGGCTCCTAGGTCCGAAGGGAAGGCGAGAGCTGAGCTGAGGCACCAGTCAGGCACCAGTCACGTCTCCCACACTCCCGCAGCCTGCTCCTTCCCTGGCGCGAACGCTAGAAGCTGAGCAGGTCTTGGGGAGGCTCGCCCAGGCCAGAGCAGCCTCTCGGCCGGGGCTCTGTGCTATCGCGCCTGGGCGCAGAGCTGGAGCTCCGCCGGTGTGGAAGCTCACTCGGGCCTTCCCAGAAACAGGCTTGCAAGCACCCGCCGGCAGCCAGCCTCTTCTCTCCCGCGTTCCGGGCATTGGGCTCCAAACCTGGGACCAAAGTACTGCCCGGAGCTCACTGATCATGGGCTGGTCCCCCTGCGCTGCGGCTGTGCTAGGGAGCCCAAACGCACAGGGGAAGCCCGCACAGCACATCCACCTGCCTCTAGGCGGGAGGACAGCTCCAGGGAAGGCCCCGTCTGCCAGGCGCTTTCTGGGCACAAACGGAGCAACACA
>NW_011401851.1:0-776 GCF_000754665.1 Bison bison bison | reverse complement strand
CTGAGCCATGCTTTGTATTACCTACTTATTTCCTTATGTGACCAGACACCTCCTATTTCTTTGTGTGTCTCATGTTTTGCTGTTGTTCTTGTTGAAAACTAGAAAATAGCAGATATAACATGGTGAAATGGAACATCAGATTTCTTGTCCCAGAGCTTTTACTTTGTTGTTCATTTGTTGGATGATTTCTGAAACAGATTCTGTATGGTATGTATTTTTTCCTTGTGTGTGGCCACTGAATGCTTGTTTATAACCTAGCAGACAGCCTATGTGTGAGGTTTCATTAAAAACCAGCAGCCCTCTCAACCTCTGTTTTTAGGCTCTGTGCAAGGTGGGGCGTACCTTTAATACTCAGCCAGGCAACTGATAGTTCTTCTTTTCATTTTCAGGCTTGTGCAGAAAATCCAGGTCAACTCAAAGCTGAGAGATTAGGAGCATCCCTGTAACTTTGATGAGTTTGTATTCAGTCCTGATTCCACATATAAATGAGGTCCTGCAGTGTTTGCTTTCTCTGTGTGATGTGTTTCTCTTAGCACACTACTCTCCAGGTTCATCCATGTTGTTGCAAATGGCAGGATTTATCTACCTTGGATGTTAAACCCTTATTAGTCATATCACTTGCAAATATTTTCACCAGTCTAGTACACTGTCTTTTTTGTTGTTTTTGTTGACAGTGTCCTTTTCTGTGCAAAATCAATTTAGTGTGATATAGTTTCACTTACTAGGTTTTGCTTCTGTTGCTTATGGGTTTGGTGGCCTATACCAAAAATCAAAGA
>NW_011401850.1:0-543 GCF_000754665.1 Bison bison bison | reverse complement strand
TTGCTGCTGGGCTGCAAGATTCGTGTCTGCTCAGTCACGGGTGTCAAGCCTGCTGAGTCACGGTTTTGAGTCTGCTTAGCCACTTAATGGCAGTCTGCTCAGCTCCTTGATTTTTGCCAGCTGAACTGCGAGATTCGTGCCTGCTCAGCTCCTTGATCTTTGCCTGCTCGAGCTGTCGTGATTCCCTGCCTGCTCAGCTCCATGAGTATTGCCTGCTGAGCTGCATGATTGGTGTCTGCTGAGCTGCACCATTTGTGTCTGCTGAGCTGCACCATTGGTGTCTGCGTGAGCTGCCCTAAATTGTGTCTGCCCAGTCACCGGTGTAGAGCCTGCTGCGTCACGTGTTTAGAGTCTGCTTAACCACTTCATTACAGTTTGCTCAGCTCCTTGACGATTTCCTGCTCCTCTCCGTGAATAGTGCCCTCTTAGCCAAGTGATTAGTGCCTGCTCAGCTCTTTGATTATTGCCTCCTGAAGCACGTGATCAGTGCATGATAGCCACGTGATCAGCGCCTCTCAGTCACGTGATCAGCGCCCCTCAGTC
>NW_011401849.1:0-520 GCF_000754665.1 Bison bison bison | reverse complement strand
AAAAGGACCCGATTGCCTTGAGGGGGAGGAGGAGATGAAAGATCCCAAGAGTGGACAGGACGGTCAGGTGAGTGCCATAGGGAAAGGAAAGGAAGCCAAGCAACCGAACACACTCCCAACGGTGGTTTTGTTCAGTCCAAGATCAAGATGGGGACAGCACGGTGTCCTCCAGCACACAGCGACACACAGGCCTCACTCGGCAGGGGGAGTTGGGGATGACCCTGAACGCCGAAGCGGACAAAAGAGCCGTCACGTTCCTCCATGGCTGAAAAGTACCATGGTCCCACGACATTCCAAACTCCTCTCAAACCATTGAAAGACTCTCTCCCTCACTCGCCGTTCAAAAATGTAGAGAACAGGAAAGGAGCGAAACGATGGTGGGTGGCTGGCTGGCTGGACTGGCTGGATTTCCGTGATGGTGTGATTAGGGAACACATGGACAGTAAAAGCATCCGATTCACTTGTGTAAAGAATCTCTCTTGCCTTCTCGGCCTGGTGTCTTTCCTCTGTCTGGATGATT
>NW_011401848.1:0-594 GCF_000754665.1 Bison bison bison | reverse complement strand
CGGGGTTGTTCTCGAGCGGCGGCCCCAGTGTGCGGTTTCTCACGAGGTACGACGGCGAGGTCAGTGAGCCTCTCGTGGGGCGCCAGGGAAGTCGGGTCTCCATGCGAGTGGCGAGGGGGAGCGCGTCATTGCTCCCGAGCCATGGTAGGGGAATCTGGCCTCGAGACGCGTTGAAGAAGGTCTCTCGAGGTCTTTCTCGGGTTGAGGCAGGAAACCCTGGTTTCCCTCGACTTGTGCAGGTGACCTCAGGGAGCTTCTCATGGTGGCTCTGAGAAGCCAGGGAAACTGGAGGTGGGAGGGGCCTCTCGGGACCCCACTGGGTTTGGTGCATTGGAAGAGGGCCTCATCTCCAGTTGAGGCAGGAAACGCAGAGTACCTCTGATTTCAGACTCCGATCGCAGGGTCCCTGCAGACCGGGGACAGGAGAGTCAGGCCTCGTCTTGGGTTGAGGCATGGAACTCCGCTTGCCTCTCGAGATGTCCCCGGGGAGAGAGGCCGCTTGTCGAGCTGTATTTGGAACCTGGGGTTTTTCCGAACGGTGCACGGAAAACTGCCCATTCGTGTGGACTTCATTCACAGGGTGGAGTTCGGAGA
>NW_011401847.1:0-555 GCF_000754665.1 Bison bison bison | reverse complement strand
AAAACTATGTTGAATAGTAATGGTGAAAGTGGGCACTCTTGTCTTGTTCCTGACTTTAGAGGAAATGCTTTCAATTTTTCTACCATTGAGGAAAATGTTTGCTGTGGGTTTGTCATATATAGCTTTTATTATGTTGAGGTGTGTTCCTTCTATTCCTGCTTTCTGGAGAGTTTTTATCATAAATGGATGTTGAATTTTGTCAAAGGCTTTCTCTGCATCTTTTGAGATAATCATATGGTTTTTATTTTTCAATTTGTTAATGTGGTGTTTACATTGATTTGAGGATATTGAAGAATCCTTACATCCCTGTGATAAAGCCCACTTGGTCGTGGTGTATCATCTTTTTAATGTGTTGTTGGATTCTGATTGCTAGAATTTTGTTAAGGATTTTTGCATCTATGTTCATCAGTGATATTGGCCTGTAGTTTTCTTTTTTTGTGGGATCTTTGTCAGGTTTTGGTATTAGGGTGATGGTGGTCTCATAGAATGAGTTTGGATATTTACCTTCCTCTACAACTACCCAAAATAACTTATAGATTCAATGCAACCCCTATC
>NW_011401846.1:0-770 GCF_000754665.1 Bison bison bison | reverse complement strand
CTGGCTGTGTTGTTTCTGTCTTCCCATAATTCTGTGTGTTAGATGTAGAATATTCATGAGTCCTTAATGGTCTCCTAACTGCCTAAGGTTACTAGGAGAAGCCCCTGTGGTCTTTTTGTCTCCACGGTGTGCCTAGGCGCATGTGCAGGAGTTGAAAAAGTCTCTGTGGTTATTTTGTAATATATCTGTGCGCTCTCCAGGGTGTGTCTGGGATGGAGTTTAGAGATGAGTTTACATCCCTTTCAGCCAGGCCTCCCTTCAAGTTGCTCATGTTTAACTCCTAACGTAAGACGTCCCCCCTAAGTGTATCGGACCCCAATTCATTGGGGAAAATGGGTTCATTCATTCTGGCTACTTCCTGCTGAGTTGGGCAGTGAGGGGCCTTGGGGTGTCCATCACTTGCTAGCTGTCAATGAGAGGGCCAGTAAGGGCTGCTGATGTCTATCCAAGGGGGAGTGGGACTTGAGGAAGTCGTCAGAGGGGTCAGGGGTTGAGTATCCCTGTTGTATCAGAAGTTGAGCCTGTATTTTGTTGTACCTGCTGCTGCTGCTGCTAAGTCACGTCAGTCGTGTCTGACTCTGTGCGACCCCACAGACGGCAGCCCACCAGGCTCCTCTGTCCCTGGGATTCTCCAGGCAAGAATACTGGACTGGGTTGCCATGTCCTTCTCCATTGTTCACCTGAGAAGAAGTAAATTAAGTAAGTTGAGGAAAGAGGGAGCAAACAGAATTTTAGGCCCGAAGCATGGTAGGACTGTATCCTTATTGACT
>NW_011401845.1:0-828 GCF_000754665.1 Bison bison bison | reverse complement strand
CATCCCGGTCTCCCTGGAGAGGAACACCGAGGTTTTCCGGCACCACTTCCTCTCGAGCCCCTTCTACCATCCTAATCGCGACAGGAGGGTCGACTCCCCTGCTTTGTCTGGAAGGGGTTCCCGACCTTCCGGTCGCACCTCAGGATCAGGCTAGTCTCACGACGACATTCCAGACGTGGCCTCGTGGGTGCTTCCACATTGTGAAGCACCCCGATTTCCCGGTCCCCTCTTGATAAGAACACGATGCCCGGACACCTCTCCGAACTCCACCCTGTGAATGAAGTCAACACGAAGGGGCAGTGACGCGCCCGTGCATCGTCCGGAAAAAACCCCCAGTGTCCTAATACAGCTCGACAAGAGGCCTCTCTCCGCGGGGACACCTCGAGACGCAAGCGGAGTTCCATGCTTCAACCCAAGACGAGGCCTGACTCTCCTGTCCCCAGTCTGCAGGGACCCTGCGATCGGAGTCTGAAATCAGAGGAATCCTAAGGTTCCTGCCTCAACTGGAGATGAGGCCCTCTTCCAATGCACCAAACCCCGGGGAGTCCCGAGAGGCCCCTCCCACCTCCAGTTTCCCTGACTTCTCAGAGCCACCATGAGAAGCCCCCTGAGGTCACCTGCACAAGTCGAGGGAAGCCAGGGTTTCCTGCCTCAACCCGAGAAAGACCTCGAGAGACCTTCTTCAACACGTCTCGAGGCCAGATTCCCCTACCATGACTCGAGAGCAATGACGCGCTCCCCCTCGCCACTCGCCTGGAGCCCCGACTTCCCTGGCTCCCCACGAGAGGCTCACAGACCTCGCCGTCGTACCTCGTGAGAAACCGCACC
>NW_011401844.1:0-1088 GCF_000754665.1 Bison bison bison | reverse complement strand
AGAGTATTTGCTTTTCCTAAACATTCCCCAAGGACATCTTAAAAAAAGAAAAAAAGTTCTTCTATATTAAAGAAGATCTGTAGAATCTTATTCATTCTTATCGACAAGTTACGGGAAGAAGGGTTCACTACAGACCCTTCTTAAAATATCACCAGAATCATCATTTAGAGGGAACCCTACCGACCGCAGATGGCTACGGGCGTGTAAGCCAAAATATGGCTTTCATCTCCTCTGAAATACAGACCTGATAAGAGCATGCCTGGTGAAATGCCAGTCAACTAGTATTTGTAAATGCACGATTATTCTTTTAACAGATCTTCTTACACTGAAAAACTTTCAATGTAGAACATTTAGACAGATTCTTTTTTAAAAACAAAAAATTAAACTATCTATAAGCTCAGGTTCCTGAGAGGTTAGCATTTGTTTCTAAGCAGCTTTCTTACTTTTTCTGTGTGCGTATTCCTCTATGTACGTACACAAACAATATGCTATGCTTTAAAACCCGCAGAAAAACAATAGCATATGGTACATAGTATTTTCTGATCTGCCTTTTACAGCCATTATTTTGTATCTCGTGATGCTTTTAATTAGCATTCCCCCATCATACTTTTCAATGGCTTTCTAGTATTTTATTTTTGGGGTGGGGACAATGATACACTTTGGCACACACCAGACTGACTCACTTTGTTTTGGAGAAGCCAGATTTGGTTTTCCTGGTTAAGTCCTGATTATCTGAGACCACTCGGGAACAGGAGCGAGTAAGGCTCACCACACCACAGGAAGTACAAACCCTAATCAGACCGGAGCTCTAACCCTGCCTTTTGTCACAGTGACCCCAGTTCCCAACAGGCAGCCAGCTGCCGTGAAGTTCCCTGCTGCTCTCTACTCTTTCGGTAACAACTCTAACAAGCCAACAGATTCACCTTCAAGTAAAACAAAAGAGTCAGGAATGGAATTCCACAAAATGGTTAAACCAAGTCCCAAATAATTCAAACCTGTAAGTTGCAGTCACCCGCAATTTTTTAAAAATGTATTTCCTTCCAGTACAGCTGATTTACCATGATGTACATCCACACTTTTGAACACAG
>NW_011401843.1:0-592 GCF_000754665.1 Bison bison bison | reverse complement strand
CTGGAATTGGGAAACATTGTCAATAGCCCACCATTGTCTTCTTTATTTACCATTACAGATATAGTAGCCACAGATAATTTTAAGAATGTAGTTCATAAACCATAGCAGAATGATTATAAAAAGAAAAGTTTTGTATATTTGATTTTAAAATGGTGTCATGGATGTGGAGTTGACTTACAATAAATTGCATGTATTTAAAGTGTACAACATTTTTTTTGTATTTGTGTGATGTATAATTCTAGATATGTCATTAAATAACTTCTTAGAATACATTTTTCATTAAAAAATTTTTTTGGCTGTAGTTAGTCTTTTTTGCTGCTCATGGGCTTTTTTTTTTAAAACAGGTTTTAAATTTTATTTTATTTTTAAACTTTACAATATTGTATTAGTTTTGCCTAATATCGAAATGAATCCGCCACAGGTATACCCGCGTTCCCCATCCTGAATCCTCCTCCCTCCTCCCTCCCCTACCCTCCCTCTGGGTCATCCCAGTGCACCAGCCCCAAGCATCCAGTGCCGTGCATCGAACCTGGACTGGCGACTCGTTTCATACATGATATTATACGTGTTTCAATGCTATTCTCCCAAATCT
>NW_011401842.1:0-554 GCF_000754665.1 Bison bison bison | reverse complement strand
TGAACAGAGGTCATGATCCAAACTTCAGTTCAGCTGGGACTGAGAGAGACAGCATCCATCATTGTGAGGAACACTGACTCCCAAGTGTCACCCAGAAAAACTACAAAGAAGATTGACTACAAACACAAAATATTCCAGACGTGTTGCAGCAAGGGATCTGGCTAAAAATTAAGTTCTACCCACCTCCAGAAATTCAAAAAAGCCCTATTGAGGTTCAGCCTGGCTTTTGTTGTTCAGTTTCTCAGTCGTGTCTGACTCCCTGTGACCCTATGAACTTCAGTATGCCAGGCTTCCCTGTCCATCACCATTTCCCGAAGCTTGCTCAAACTCGTTCTGTTGGGTTGCTGATGCCATCCAACCATCGTGTCCTCTGTCACACCTTCTGCTCCTGCCTTCAATAGTTCCCAGTATCAGGTTTGTTGTTTTTTTTTTTCCCAATGAGTTGACTCTTCCCATCAGGAGGCCAAAGTATTGGACTTTCAGCATCAGTTCTTCCACTGAATATTCAGGGTTGATTTCCCTTAGGATTGACTGGTTGGATCTCCTTGCAGTCC
>NW_011401841.1:0-685 GCF_000754665.1 Bison bison bison | reverse complement strand
ATGGAAAATTTTGCCTTAAGGTTAAACTGTTGCCTGCTTATCTTATAGGAGATAATAAATCTGCATATTTTTCTTTTAAATTAGTCACAAATGTAGCGTTTTGTCAAAATGTATTTTAAACATGCTAATGATAAAAGTAAATCTTGTGTAAAGAAAAACTGACATTTCTAATTAAGACTTTTTTCTTTTCTTTTAGGAAGGCACCAGAGTAGTTCAACCCATATTTTTGGGGAAAATGATTAGTTATGTTGAAAACTATGATCCCAATGATTCTGCTGCTTTGCGTGGAGCCTACGGCTACGCGGCAGCGCTGAGCGCATGCGTGCTCCTGTGGGCCGTTCTGCACCACTTGTGCTTCTACCACATGCAGCGTGTGGGGATGAGGCTGAGAGTAGCCGTGTGCCACATGATCTACCGCAAGGTGAGTGTCGCTAGGTACCCTGGTGTGTACCTCCCCTGAATCCTCAGGGACATTTAGGGAAAGTTCTCTGTAAATTACAAATTTTGTAACTGGGATTGTTTACACCTTCCTAGAGAAGCTTGCTTTTGCATCAAGCCAAGTTTGTTGTTGTTGAAGCAAACTTTACCAATAAATAATGAAAAGTTTTCTTTTGAGATTGTGTGGGCTGTCCTTGGCAACTTTTAGCCATAGGCTGTCACATAATAACCACTAAATATGTACTGT
>NW_011401840.1:0-557 GCF_000754665.1 Bison bison bison | reverse complement strand
GGGATTAATGGAGAAAGCATTATCAACATATATATATATACTACCATGTGTAAAATAGATAACTGATGAGAAGTTACTGTATAACACAGGGAGCCCAGCCTGGCACTCTGTGATGACCTAGAGGTGTGGGATTGGGGAGTGCAGGGGGTGACATATGTATCAGTTCAGTTCAGTTGCTCAGTCTTGTCCAACTATTTGTGACCCCCATGGACTGCAGGACACCAGGCTTTCCTGTTCATCACCAACACCCGGAGCTTGCACAAAATGATGTACATTGAGTCGGTGATGCCATCCAATCATCTCATCCTAGTTGTCCCCTTCTGTCCTCCCTTCAATCTTTCCCAGAATCAGGGTCTTTTTCAATAAATCAGTTCTTTCCATCAGGTGGCCAAAGTACTGGAGTTTCAGCTTTAGCATCATTCCTTCCAAAGAACACCCGGGACTGATCTCCTTTAGAATGGACTGGTTGGATCTCCTTGCAGTCAAGGGACTCTCAAGAGTCTTCTCCAACACCATAGTGCAAAAGCATCAATTCTTCAGCACTCAGCTTTCCTTAT
>NW_011401839.1:0-658 GCF_000754665.1 Bison bison bison | reverse complement strand
TTCTGTTTTTAGATTTTAAAGAGAATGTTTTATTGGAAAGTTTACAATATCTGTTGAGACATTCCTTTTCTATCTTTCTCCTTCCTTCCTTTCTTCCTTCTTCCCCTGACTCTCTTCCTCTTCTTTCCTTCCCTTCTTTCCCCAGGGTTTTGCTTGACTGGATCTTTCCTGAAACAAAAGTAATTCCACTCAGATTTGAACATTATCGTTTCAGAACCACATTCCATTTCTCATTTCTAGTACTGGAATTAACCTCCTCTTCCCCTTATTAGATTGCCACAGTTGTATCAGGGTTTCTGATTTTGTTTTTCCAAGAAGCAGCTCTTGTTTTCTTATCCCAACAAGTTTTATTTTTGTTGTTTTCTATTTTTGTTTCAATTCATATATACCTTCTACTTTCCTTACGATTTTTTCCGTATAACCTTGTCTTTTAAAGGCTTTCTTTACAAATTTTAATGGAAATATATTTGATTTACAATGTTGTGTTTCAGATGTATACCACCGTGATTTAATTATACAGATACATATCTATTCTTTTTTTAGGTTCTTTTCCAGTATAGGTTATTACGTGATGCAGAGTCTTTCTTTCTTTATTTTTTTAAATAGATTGTTTAGGGCTTGACCTAACTTTATTTAAATAGCAAATTTTGTCTAAATC
>NW_011401838.1:0-546 GCF_000754665.1 Bison bison bison | reverse complement strand
AGGCGATGATCACGTGACTGAGGGGCGCTGATCACGTGATTGAGAGGCGCTGATCCCGTGGCTATCATGCACTGATCACGTGCTTCAGGAGGCAATAATCAAAGAGTTGAGCAGGCACTAATCACTTGGCTAAGAGGGCACTATTCACGGAGAGGAGCAGGAAATCGTCAAGGAGCTGAGCAAACTGTAATGAAGTGGTTAAGCAAACTCTAAACACGACGCAGCACGATCTACACCCGTGACTTAGCTAACACAATACGGGCAGCTCAGCAGAAACAAATGGTGCAGCTCAGCAGACACAAATGGTGCAGCTCAGCAGACACCAATCATGCAGCTCAGCAGGCGATACTCATGGAGCTGAGCCGGCAGGAATCACACAGCTCAGCAGGCAAAGATCAAGGAGCTGAGCAGGCACGAATCTCGCAGTTCAGCTGGCAAAAAACAAGGAGCTGAGCAGACTGCCATTAAGTGGCTAAGCAGACTCTAAACACGTGACTCAGCAGGCTTGACACCCGTGACTGAGCGGACACGAATCTTGCAGCCCAG
>NW_011401837.1:0-510 GCF_000754665.1 Bison bison bison | reverse complement strand
ATGGTCAGTGCATGCTCAGTCACGATATCAGTGCACGATCAGCCACATGATCACTGACTGCACAGTCACGTGATCACCGTATGATAAACACGTGATCAGTGAACGATCAGCCACGTGATCACTGCATGCTCAGTCAGGTGGTCAGTTCCTGATCAGCCACGGGATCACTGCGTGCACAGTCCCATGATCAGCGCCTGTCAGTCACTGATCACTGCCTGATAAACACGTGATCAGTGCATGATGAGCCACGTGATAGTGCCCGATCAGCCACGTAATCAGTGCATGCGCAGTCACCTGATCAGTGCATGCTCAGTCACGTGATCTGTACTTGATCAGCCACGTGATCAGTGCCTGCAGATTCACGTGATCAGGGCCTGCTGAGCTGCGTGATTCCTGTTGGCTCATCTGCTTGGCAATTGCCCGCTGAGCTGCGTGATTCCTGCCTGGTCACCTGCTTGATTATTGCCAGTTGAGCAGCATGATTCGTCACTGCTCAGCTCCATGCTTATA
>NW_011401836.1:0-661 GCF_000754665.1 Bison bison bison | reverse complement strand
TCACCTGTGTGATGATGACTCTTCAGTGGTTTCTTCTAGTCCTGATTACCCCTCTAAGCACTCATCATGCTGCCTGCTGGACATGTCCAGTTGGTTGTCTTGCTGTCTTTCCAAAGTTATTTAATCAAATTTATCCTTAACTCAAAACTAACTACTGTTTCTAAATTTTATATTTCTATCATTTCTATCATTGCTAAAATCTAGCACCATTTTATTCTTTCAGTGATTTTGTCACAAAATCTGATAGTCACCACTGATGTACTGTGTCTCAAGCCTGAGAAATTATTAATCATTGATCATGTTGGTTCATTATTTCTAATGTTCTCTGATCCACTTAAAGAAATGTTCTACCCACCCTTCCTAGTTGTTGACTCTATTCCTGAGGACTAAAGAGTAGGGTACAGTTAAAGAGTAGGGTACAGTATCCCTCAATCTCTCTCTTTCTATTTCTTCATATAAGCACATCCACACTTTTTATTTTAAAGTTTTGTTGCCTATTAATTATAGTCTTTATCACAGTGTAAATTAGTTTTGACCATATTTATCTACAGCTACTGAGAGGGAAATTCATTTCTCTCCATTTCAGTAAATAGCTAATAAAATAGAAAAATGGAAGTATACCCCTAAAATACGTAAGTCATTTGCAATTCAGAAAAACTGT
>NW_011401835.1:0-589 GCF_000754665.1 Bison bison bison | reverse complement strand
AAAGCATCAATTCTTCAGCACTCAGCTTTCTTCACAGTCCAACTCTCACATCCATACATGACCACTGGGAAAACCATAGCCTTGACTAGACGGACCTTTGTTGGCAAAGTAGTATCTCTGCTTTTCAATATGCTATCTAGGTTAGTCATAACTTTCCTTCCAAGGAGTAAGCGTTTTTTAATTTCATGGCTGCAATCACCATCTGCAGTGATTTTGGAGCCCAGAAAAATAAAGTCTGACACTGTTTCCACCGCGTCCCCATCTCTCTGCCATGAAGTGATGGGACCGGATGCCATGATCTTCGTTTTCTACATGGTGACCTTTAAGCCAACTTTTTCACTGTCCTCTTTTACTTTCATCAAGAGGCTTTTTAGTTCTTCTTCACTTTCCTTCCATAAGGGTGGTGTCATCTGCGTATCTGAGGTTATTGATATTTCTCCCGGCAGTCTTGATTGCAGCTTGTACTTCTTCCAGCCCAACGATTCTCATGATCTACTCTGCATAGAAGTTAAATAAGCAGGGTGACAACATACAGCCTTGACGTACTCCTTTTCCTATTTGGAACCAGTCTGTTGTTCCATGTCCAGTT
>NW_011401834.1:0-599 GCF_000754665.1 Bison bison bison | reverse complement strand
CTTGTGTGTTAGTGTGTGTGTATGTGTGTGTGTGTTGTGTGTGGGTTTAATGGCTTTCAGTATGCAGGAATAACTGCAAGGCTTTGTTAAGAAGTGCTGTAAATTACTGAAACAAATGGACAAATGTGAATGGAGTTTATATACCAGCTCTACAATGAAGAATAGAATTTTCAATTAAGAGAAAAGTATACATGTGTATTGAACAATATTTAAATTTCCATTCATTTCAACATCCACATATGGCTAGTGGCTATACAAAAAACAAAAAAAAAACACAAAAAAAACCAAACAGGTTTCCCCAGTGGCTGGGCCATGAAGAATTCACCTGCAAATGCAAGAGACAAAGGAGACACGCATTTGACTTCCGGGCCAGTATGATCCCATGGAGAATAAAAGGACAACGCATTCCAGTATTATTCCTGCAAATCCCATGGAGACAGGAGCCAGGTGGGGACAATCCATGATTTCAAAAAAGAATCAGACATGACTAAGCACAACCAACATTTCTAGAAAAGTACTTCAGTGCAATTCTGTTCAGTCGCTCAGTCATGTCTGACTCTTTGCGACCCCATGCATAGCAGCACACCAGTCCTCCCTAC
>NW_011401833.1:0-570 GCF_000754665.1 Bison bison bison | reverse complement strand
ACTGGGTCCCAGCAGTGATAGAATTCCAGTTGAGCTATTCCAGATCCTGAAAGATGATGCTGTGGAAAGTGCTGCACTCAATATGCAATATGCAATCTGCACTCAATATGCAATATGCCGGCTCACGGCGAGTACGGGAATCTGGCCTCGAGACGTGTTGAAGAAGGTCTCTCGAGGTCTTTCTCTGGTTGAGGCGGGAAACCCTGGTGTCCCTCGACTTGTGCAGGTGACCTCAGGGCGCTTCTCATGGTGGCTCTGAGAAGTCAGGGAAACTGGAGGTGGGAGGGGACTCTCGGCACTCCACTGGGTTTGGTGCATTGGAAGAGGGCCTCGTCTCCAGTTGAGGCAGGAACCTCAGGGTTCCTCTGACTTCAGACTCCGATCGCAAGGTCCCTGCAGACTTGGGACAGGAGAGTCAGGCCTCGTCTTGTGTTGAGGCATGGAACTCCGCTTGCCTCTCGAGGGGTTCCCGGGGAGACAGGCCACTTTTCGAGCGGTATTTGGAACCTGGGGCTCTTCTCCCGACGATGCACGGGCGAGTCACTGCCCCTTCGTGTTGACTTCATTCAC
>NW_011401832.1:0-689 GCF_000754665.1 Bison bison bison | reverse complement strand
CTGCACTGACATTACCTAATATTTTCAGAAGGGTCAAAGGGAACTTTTGATCCCTGCAGCCTGTGTTAAAGGGACCAGGACGTCTGGGATAGGCTAATAAGTCCTGTGAACCAGCCGGTGTGTGGTGTGGTCAGGTCCCCATGCAGATGACTTCTTGAATATCCTGCAGCAGTTGGGTTCTCTCCTTCTCCCATGGGGAAGGGCCCTGATGTGTGAGATGTTTAAAAATTTTCTGATGTGGATCATTTTTTAAAGTCTATTAAACTCGTTACAATATTGCTTCTGTTTTATATTCTGGTTTTTCGACCTGGAAGCTTGTGGAATCTTTGCTCCCCAACCAGGTTGAACCTGCAACCCCCTGTGCTGGAAGGTGAAGTCTTAACTACTGGACCACCAGGGAAGTCCCTCTTTTATCTAATTTTTTTTTTACTGTGTGGGTTTGACTACAGGGACTGGCTGACCATCAAAAATATTAGATTTGTCAGCGTTCCCTGGTTCCCTGGTTCAAGGAGCCACTGAACACAGGGGTGACTGGAACAGGGTCTTCTTCCCAGAGGCCTGGCTCTGGGGGCGCACGCTCTGGGGGCACACCCTCTCAGAGGCATCAGCTGCACCGTTCTGTGGGCTCTTGTGTGCTTACATGTCACTTGCTGACTGCGCATTTCTTCACCTCCACACGCAGAGCATTC
>NW_011401831.1:4110-4453 GCF_000754665.1 Bison bison bison | reverse complement strand
CATTGGCTTCTGGACACAAGCCTAGATGAGGTCTATTGGCCCTGCAGTCACTCGAGAGCAATCCCCAGCTTTCCTTCGCAACTCGAATGGAAGATTGGACTTGCCTGGGCCAACACAAGAGGCAGCCTGAATTCCCCGTCGTAACTCGAGAAATCCCGCCGTAACTCGAGAAAAACCACGTGGCTCCCCCGTCATCGCAAGATGAAGCCCTTTCCCGCTACAGCGTCTCAGGAGAAGTCCCCGGTAAGGAATTGGAGGTCGAAAGGGCACTTGGCACCCTTGATGCGACCCACAAAGTTCCCCGAAATCCCGGTCTCCCTCGAGAGGAACACTGAGGTTTTCT
>NW_011401831.1:0-628 GCF_000754665.1 Bison bison bison | reverse complement strand
CGCAACTCGAATGGAAGATTGCACTTCCCTGGGCCAACACAAGAGGCATCCTGAATTCCCCGTCGTAACTCGAGAATCCCGCCGTAACTCGAGAAAAACCACGTGGCTCCCCCGTCATCGCAAGATGAAGCCCTTTCCCGCTACAGCGTCTCAGGAGAAGTCCCCCGTTAGAAATTGGATGTCGAAAGGGCACTTGGCACCCTTGATGCGACCCACAAAGTTCCCCGAAATCCCGGTCTCCCTCCAGAGGAACACTGAGGATTTCCGGCACCCCCTCCTCTGAGCCCTTTCTCCCCTCGTGATCTGGACAGGAGGGTCGACTCCCCTGCTTTGTCTGGAAGGGGTTCCCGACCTTCCGGGTGCACCTCAGGATGAGGCCGGTCTCACGAAGACTTTCCAGACGTGGCCTCGTGGGTGGTTCCACATTCCGTAGGACCCCGATTTCCCGGACCCCTCTTGAGAAGAACCCGATGCCCGGACACCTCTCCGAACTCCACCCTGTGAATGAAGTCAACACGAAGGGGCAGTTTTTCCGTGCATCGTTCGGAAAAAACCCCAGGTTCCAAATACAGCTCGACAAGCGGCCTCTCTCCCCCGGGACATCTCGAGAGGCAAGGCGGAGTTCCAT
>NW_011401830.1:0-710 GCF_000754665.1 Bison bison bison | reverse complement strand
GATGTGCCCAAACGGGGCATCTATCTTGTTCACTTATACCGTGGGTGGATCTATGCCTGGGAGTCGGACTGCTGAACCATAGGCTACTTCCACTTTTAGTCCTTCGGGAACCTCCATATTCTTTTCCATACCGGCTCTCCCCACGCCCATTCCTACTCACCGTGGAGGAGAGTTCCCTTTGCTCCACATCTTCTCCAGCACTGGTTATTGACAGACATCGCAGTGAGGCCCAATCGGACTCATGTGAAGTGGTCCCTCCTTGGAGTTTGGAGTTGAGCCTCTCCAATCATTAGTGATGTGGAGCAAGATGACCTTTTGGAAATGCAGATGCAATGCTGTCACCTCCCTGCTCCAACGGCTCTCGTATTTTCCCAGCATATTGAAGATACGACCACCTCCCCTTCAGGCTTGCTCCTCACGTTCTTCTCTGATGTCTTTTGCCTGGAATGCCCTCTGCACTCTTTGGCTTCCATCCCATAGGGCATTTTTCGTTTCTTGAATGTCCTAAGTTTCCCTGGTCACATAGCCCTCCAAGATGCTATTTTCCCGGCCTGAAATTCTTCCTGCATCTCAACCCTGGTTTACCTAGGTTCAACCTATGGACCTCAACGAAATGGTGCCTCTGGAGAGCCTTCCCTGACACCCAGGTTTTGTGGTGAGGGAAGAGGCCCCTCTATAGGTTCTCAAAGGATCTGCCTGTGATGTATCAT
>NW_011401829.1:0-692 GCF_000754665.1 Bison bison bison | reverse complement strand
CGGAGTCCGAAATCAGAGGAACCCTGAGGTTCCTGCCTCAACTGGAGATGAGGCCCTCTTCCAATGCACCAAAACCCAGGGGAGTCCCGAGAGGCCCCTCCCACCTCCAGTTTCCCTGACTTCTCAGAGCCACCATGAGAAGCCCCCTGAGGTCACCTGCACAAATCGAGGGAAGCCAGGGTTTCCCGCCTCAACCCGAGAAAGACCTCGAGAGACCTTCTTCAACACGTCTCGAGGCCAGATTCCCCTACCATGACTCGAGAGCCATGACGCGCTCCCCCTCGCCACTCGCATGGAGACCCGACTTCCCTGGCGCCCCACGAGAGGCTCACTGACCTCGCCGTCCTACCTCGTGAGAAACCGCACCCTGGGGCCGCCGCTCGAGAACCACCCCGAGACTCCCCCGTCATCGCGGAGATGAGGGCCTTCGCCTCCTGCGTGGCCTCGAGGCCAGCCTCGCGACCTCTCTCCAAACGCCTCAGGAGGCTTGACTCCCTTTAGTCCACCCAGTGAGCTCCAAGAGATACCCGTCGCGACTCGAGAGCAGAGCGGGGTTCTTTGCTTCCACTCGAGATGAATGCCTGTCTCCCCGGGTGCGTCTGGAATGCCACCCCGAGATCCCGGTCGCCCCTGGAGAGGAACACTGGCTTCTGGACACAAGCCTAGATGAGGTCTATTGGCCCTGCAGTCAC
>NW_011401828.1:0-673 GCF_000754665.1 Bison bison bison | reverse complement strand
CTGAACTCATGAGTAATGGAACAACTACTTTTTCCTGTCATAGCAGTCTTTGTGTATTATTTCTCATCCCAAGGACTGCCATCTCTCACATACTAGGCTCTCCTTCCACTCTCATCTTGTAGCTGTGTGACTTGAGGCAATTCATCTTACCCTTTCCGGTCTGTCTTTTTCTCTGCTAAATGAACAAGATGACCCCAAACCCAAGGGGTAATCAGTCAAGTAAATGTGAAAGAGCTCTATCCTCAACAGTTACCACAAAATGTACCCAAATGCCCTCGGCAGATAGTCTGAGCTCTGTGTGTGTTGGATTCCCTTTGTCCTTCTCTCAACAGAATCTATTATTTTAAAAAATGATTAACCCTCCTTGTATTAATGGATGAACTCACTCTTAGGTTTTACTTTTCACCTCCAGTAATTAACCCTCTTTCTGACTCATCCCTGACATGTCTGGGCCAGCAAAGTGGTGCCGGTGGGTCCCACAGGCAGGAGAAGGGCAGTGAAGTGGATCTTGAGAACCTGCTGGTTCAAAAAGGACCTCCTCCAGCCATAGCTGGTTTCTGACCTCAAGATCAGACCTTGGCAGTGACTTCCTGGCTGACTTCCTCCCTCCTGCAGACAATACCCACTCTCTACTGGTTACTACTGTGCTGGTCAAATTCCATGTGCTTCTGCT
>NW_011401827.1:0-523 GCF_000754665.1 Bison bison bison | reverse complement strand
AGTAGATGATCTTAGAATCCTGGTATTCAAAATGCTTACAGTTTAAGCGAGAAAATTTTCACGTGAAAACCAACTTACCAACTTGACATCTGCTCAATGAAAAAGAAAATCTACATATTTTTTAAAGGAAGAGATTTAACTACTCCATGATTTCTGTTTTGTGTTTTATTTTGTTTTCAATTAGCTTGAAGTTTTCTGTTTATTAAAATGTATTCTTCAGGGAGAAAGAAGAGATAAAAAGCACAAAGCCTACTGTGTAAGGCATCTCAACGTTGAATCTCCAGAAAGTAAGGGATTTGCAAAATCCTATTAGCTATATTTGTCCTTATTCTTAGCCTAAAATAATGAAGCAAAACCACGATTATAGATTTTTAAGGACATTTGTCAGAGGATTTGTTCTGTAGAAGCCAAATATTAGAAACTTAGAGAAAATCTGTATCTGTAGGCACATAAAACACATGAATTAAACTACATAATAGTACTCTTTGTTTTTTGATTGCTGCCCAGCTAGAGAAGCATGAAG
>NW_011401826.1:0-684 GCF_000754665.1 Bison bison bison | reverse complement strand
CAAAAGCTGAGAGAATTCTGCACCACCAAACCAGCTCTCCAACAAATACTAAAGGATATTCTCTAGACAGGAAACACAAAAACGGTGTATAAACTCGAACCCAAAACAATAAAGTAAATGGCAACGGGAACATACTTATCAGTAATTACCTTAAATGTAAATGGGTTGAATGCCCCAACCAAAAGACAAAGACTGGCTGAATGGATACAAAAACAAGACCCCTACTTATGTTGTCTACAAGAGACCCACCTCAAAACAGGGGACACATACAGACTTTGAAAGTGAAGGGCTGGAAAAAGATTTTCCATGCAAATAGGGACCAAAAGAAAGCAGGAGTTAGCAATACTCATATCAGATAAAATAGACTTTAAAACAAAGGCTGTGAAAAGAGACAAAGAAGGTCACTACATAATGATCAAAGGATCAATCCAAGAAGAAGATATAACAATTATAAATATATATGCACCCAACACAGAAGCACCGCAGTATCGTAAGACAAATGCTAACAGTATGAAAGGGAAATTACAATAACACAATAAGTAGTAGGGAGACTTTAATACCCCACTCTACACCTATGGATAGATCAACTAAACAGAAAATTAACAAGGAAACACAAACTTTAAATGATACAATAGACCAGTTAGACCTAATTGATATCTCTAGGACATTTCACCCCAAAACAAT
>NW_011401825.1:0-605 GCF_000754665.1 Bison bison bison | reverse complement strand
ATCCAGTGGGCGCGGCGGAGGGGTGCGGACCACAGGTCAGGGAACTGGGACTGCGTGGAGCAGGGAACCACGTAGTCCGCCCTCTGTCGGCACAACCTGGCGGTCGCAGAAAGGCCTCGCCTTTGGGCTCAAGGCCTTTACCGCTCCACCCCTTTGCTGAAAGGTCAGAGTCCGCGCGGTTTTCCCAAGCAGCCTAGTGTCCGCTGCAAGTCCAAGGGCCACGAACCCTGACTCTCTGGCCGGCTGGCCCACGCCCTGCTTCTGGCACTTTGGAGGCCAGCGGGCCCTTGACCACCTGCTGGGATGGGAAAGGGAAGGGTCCACGAATTGCACCCTAGAAACTTAGTAGGGTGCATGGGTTTCAAAACCCGGTGGCCTCCCAGGCACAAAACAAGGGAGGAGGGCACCCTGCTGCCCTTTCATGGCAGCATCTGTGGCTGTCCTGCTGAGGGGGCCTTTCCATGGGGACCGTGTGCAGTACAAGTTTGGTGTTTTGGAACCGAATAATTAGAACGTGTAAAAATTGTAAATGATGTGATGGTTTGATTCAAACAAAACAAAACAAAAAACCAAGCTCCAAGTTTTTTTGCAAATTTAGGTCTTAA
>NW_011401824.1:5490-5891 GCF_000754665.1 Bison bison bison | reverse complement strand
CCCAGAGGCCCCTCCCACCTCCAGTTTCCCTTGACTTGTGCAGGTGACCTCAGGGGGCTTCTCATGGTGACTCTGAGAAGGTCAGGGAAACTGGAGGTGGGAGGGGCCTATCGGCACTCCACTGGGTTTGGTGCATTGGAAGAGGGCCTCATCTCCAGTTGAGGCAGGAACCTCAGGGTTCCTCTGATTTCAGACTCCGATCCCAGGGTCCCTGGATACTTGGGAAAGGAGAGTCAGGCCTCGTCTTGTGCTGAGGCATGGAACTCCGCTTGCCTCTCGAGGTGTTCCCGGGGAGACAGGCCACTTGTCGAGTGGTATTTGGAACCTGGGGGTCTTTTCCCGACGATGCACGGGCGAGTCACTACCCCTTCGTGTTGACTTCATTCACAGGGTGGAGTTCG
>NW_011401824.1:4982-5390 GCF_000754665.1 Bison bison bison | reverse complement strand
GGAGTCTCAGGGTTGTTCTCGAGCGGCGGCCACAGTGTGCGGTTTCTCCCTAGGTACGACGGCGAGGTCAGTGAGCCTCTCGTGGGGCGCCAGGGAAGTCGGGTCTCCATGCGAGTGGCGAGGGGGAGCGCGTCATTGCTCTCGAGTCATGGTAGGGGAATCTGGCCTCGAGACGTGTTGAAGAAGGTCTCTCGAGGTCTTTCTCGGGTTGAGGCAGGGCTCCCTGCGGTCCCTCGACTTGTGCAGGTGACCTCAGGGGGCTTCTCATGGTGGCTCTGAGAAGTCAGGGAAACTGGAGGTGGGAGGGGCCTCTCGGCACTCCACTGGGTTTGGTGCATTGGAAGAGGGCCTCATCTCCAGTTGAGGCAGGAACCTCAGGGTTCCTCTGACTTCAGACTCCGATCGCAA
>NW_011401824.1:0-527 GCF_000754665.1 Bison bison bison | reverse complement strand
CCGATCCCAGGGTCCCTGCAGACTTGGGAAAGGAGAGTCAGGCCTCGTCTTGTGTTGAGGCATGGAACTCCGCTTGCCCCTCGAGGTGTTCCCGGCGAGACAGGCCACTTGTTGAGCGGTATTTGGAACCTGGGGGGTTTTTCCCGACGATGCACGGGCGAGTCACTACCCCTTCGTGTTGACTTAATTCACAGGGTGGAGGTCGAAGAGGTGTCCGGGCATCGGGTTCTTCTCAAGAGGGGACAGGGAAATCGGGGTCCTTCGGAATGTGGAACCACCCACGAGGCCACGTCTGGAATGTCGTCGTGAGACCGGCCTCATCCTGAGGTGCGACCGGAAGGTCGGGAACCCCTTCCAGACAAAGCAGAGGAGTCGACCCTCCTGTCCAGATCAGGAGGGTAGAAGAGGCTCAGAGGAAGTGGTGCCGGAAAACTTCGGTGTTCCTCTCGAGGGAGACCGGGATGTCGGGGCTCTTTGTGGGTCGCATCAAGGGTGACAAGTACCGTTTCGAACTCCAATTCCTAAAG
>NW_011401823.1:0-571 GCF_000754665.1 Bison bison bison | reverse complement strand
AAACCACTCTATTCCATCTCTTCCAGAAAATAGAAAGAAACACTTCCCAATTCATTTTAGAAAGCTAGTATTATCCTGATATCAAAGGAAAAATACTCCTACTTACAGATGACATAACTATCTACAGAGAAAAATCCAAGAAATAAACCCCCAAAACCCCTCTGAGAATGAAAGAGTGAGTTCAGCAATCTTGTAATATACAACTAACACACTGGTACCAAACTTGGACTATAAAATGCCATTTACATTCACTCTCCCAAGAATGAAATACTTAGCTATAAATCTAACAAAACATGTACTGGACATGTATGTTGAAAACTATACAACACTGGGGAATGAAATAAGATCTAAATAAATGGGAAAACATACCATTTTAATGGATTAGCAGACTCAACAGAGTAAAGATGGCAACTCTCCCCAAACTGATATATGGACAACATAATTCCTATTAAATTCCCAGCAAGACTTTTTGTATAGTCAAAATTACTTACACAAAAAAACTTACACAGAAAAACAAAACAACCAGAATAGCTAAAACAATTTTCAAAAAAAATTAAGTGGATATTATTCT
>NW_011401822.1:0-620 GCF_000754665.1 Bison bison bison | reverse complement strand
GAAAGCTGGGGATTGCTCTCGAGTGACTGCAGGGCCAATAGACCTCATCTAGGCTTGTGTCCAGAAGCCAATGTTCCTCTCCAGGGGCGACCGGGATCTCGGGGTTGCATTCCAGACGCACCCGGGGAGACAGGCATTCACCTCGAGTGGAAGCAAAGAACCCCGCTCTGCTCTCGAGTCGCGACGGGTATCTCTTGGAGCTCACTGGGTGGACTACAGGGAGTCAAGCCTCCTGAGGCGTTTGGAGTGAGGTCGCGAGGTTCGCCTCTAGGCCATGCAGGAGACGAAGGCCCTCATCCCCGCGATGATGGGGGAGTCTCGGGGTGGTTCTCGAGCGGTGGGCCCACGGTGCGGTTTCTCACGAGGTACGACGGCGAGGTCAGTGAGCCTCTCGTGGGGCGCCAGGGAAGTCGGGTCTCCATGCGAGTGGCGAGGGGGAGCGCGTCATTGCTCTCGAGTCATGGGAGGGGAATCTGGCCTCGAGACGTGTTGAAGAAGGTCTCTCGAGGTCTTTCTCGGGTTGAGGCAGGAAACCCTGGCTTCCCTCGACTTGTGCAGGTGACCTCAGGGGGCTTCTCATGGTGGCTCTGAGAGTCAGGGAAACTGGAGGTGGGGGGGGG
>NW_011401821.1:0-642 GCF_000754665.1 Bison bison bison | reverse complement strand
GCTGGTGCTCCCGCCCAGCTAAGCCCGCACGGGGAATCAGGGTCCCGGTGCCCCTGGCTTGGGGAAGCAGCTCCACAGCCAGAGTGTCGCTCCGTTTTGTGCCCAGAAAGCGCCTGCCAACCGGGCTTCCCTGGAGCTGTCCTCCCGCCTAGAGGCAGGTGGATGTGCTGTGCGGGTTCCCCCTGTGCGTTTGGGCTCCCTAGCACAGCCGCAGCGCCGGGGGAACCAGCCCATGATCAGTGAGCTCCGGGCAGTACTTTGGTCCCAGGTTTGGAGCCCAATGCCCGGAACGCGGGAGAGAAGAGGCTGGCTGCCGGCGGGTGCTTGCAAGCCTGTTACTGGGAAGGACCGAGTGAGCTTCCACACCGGCGGAGCTCCAGCTCTGCGCCCAGGCGCGATAGCACAGAGCCCCGGCCGAGAGGCTGCTCTGGCCTGGGCGAGCCTCCCCAAGCCCTGCCCAGCTTCTAGCGTTCGCGCCCGGGAAGGAGCAGGCTGCGGGAGTGTGGGAGACGTGACTGGTGCCTGACTGGTGCCTCAGCTCAGCTCTCGCCTTCCCTTCGTACCTAGGAGCCAGGCGTCCTTGCAGAGGGCTTAGGGGCTGGGGGTGTGCACACTGCCAAAGCCTCCCGCAGGGAGAGCTCT
>NW_011401820.1:0-650 GCF_000754665.1 Bison bison bison | reverse complement strand
TCCCTTGCTTGATTGATGATCCAGTGGATGTTGGCCATTTGATCTCTGTTTCCTCTGACTTTTCGAAAACCAGCTTGAACATCTTGAAGTTATGGTTCATGTATTGCTGAAGCATGGCTTGGAGAATTTTTAGCATTACTTTACTAGCATGTGAGATGAATGCAATTGTGCAGTAGTTTGAGCATTCTTTGGCATTGCCTTACTTTGGGATTGGAATGAAAACTGACCTTTTAAAGTCCTGAGCCACTGCTGAGTTTTTCAAATTTGCTGACATATCGAGTGCAGCATTTCCATAGCATAATCTTTTAGGATTTTAAATAGCTCAACTACAATTCCATCACTTCCACTAACTTTGTTCATAGTGATGCTTCTTAAGGCCCACTTGACTTCACATTCCAAGATGTCTGGACCTAGGTGAGAGATCAGATCATCATGATTATTTGGATTGTGAAGTATCTTTTATGGACAGTTCTTCTGTGTAATCTTTGCCAACTCTTCTTAATATCTTCTGCTTCTGTTGGGTCCATACCATTTCTGTCCTTATTGTGCCTATCTTTGCATGAAATATTCCCTTGGAACCTCAAATTTTCTTGACGTGATCTCTAGTCTTTCCCATGCTATTACTTTCCTCTATTTCTTTGCACTGATCA
>NW_011401819.1:0-820 GCF_000754665.1 Bison bison bison | reverse complement strand
GACTGCAGGGCCAAGAGACCTCATCTAGGTTTGTGTCCAGAAGCCAATGTTCCTCTCCAGGGGCGACAGGCTTCTCGGGTGCATTCCAGACGCACCCGGGGAGACAGGCATTCATCTCGAGTGAAGCAAAGAACCCCGCTCTGCTCTCGAATCGCGACGGGTATCTCTTGGAGCTCACTGGGTGGACTCAAGGGAGTCAAGCCTCCTGAGGCGTTTGGAGAGAGGTCGCGAGATTGGTCTCCAGGCCATGCAGGAGACGAAGGTCCTCATCTCTCGGTGACGGGGGAATCTCGGGGTTGTTCTCGAGCGGCGGCCCCAGTGTGCGGTTTCTCACGAGGTACGACGGCGAGGTCAGTGAGCCTCTCGTGGGGCGCCAGGGAAGTCGGGTCTCCATGCGCGTGGCGAGGGGAAGCGCGTCATTGCTCCCGAGCCATGGTAGGGGAATCTGGCCTCGAGACGCGTTGAAGAAGGTCTCTCGAGGTCTTTCTCGGGTTGAGGCAGGAAACCCTGGGTTCCCTCGACTTGTGCAGGTGACCTCAGGGAGCTTCTCATGGTGGCTCTGAGAAGCCAGGGAAACTGGAGGTGGGAGGGGCCTCTCGGGACCCCACTGGGTTTGGTGCATTGGAAGAGGGCCTCATCTCCAGTTGAGGCAGGAACCGGAGGGTACCTCTGATTTCAGACTCCGATCGCAGGGTCCCTGCAGTCTGGGGACAGGAGAGTCAGGCCTCGTCTTGGGTTGAGGCATGGAACTCCGCTTGCCTCTCGAGATGTCCCCGGGGAGAGAGGCCGCTTGTCGAGCTGTATTTGGAACCTGGGGTTT
>NW_011401818.1:0-529 GCF_000754665.1 Bison bison bison | reverse complement strand
AACTGGAACACTCTCAGGAAGAAAGTATCAACAGGAAAATACAACTCAAAGTGCTTTCTAAAAGCAAAAAGCCCATGAATAGTACTCCACAAGGTTTCTTATCAGAGATACAAACTGCCACAAGATATCAACTCTGACCAGTGAAAAAGGCCACCGTGGAAACAGACCAGGCCAGAAATGGTAGATTAACATTAGTCAGCGGGATCCTTTTATAGTAGTGAGGGTATATCAGCGGGAGGAGCCAGTATAAGAATCACTGTCCACGTGACTTTATAAAAAAATAAAGAAAATATGACAGGGCTTCTCCACTCCTATGATACTTCAGAAATACACAGACTTTGAAAACCACATGCCCAAGAGCATGCACTGCAGCAGGATTCCCAATGCCCAGAGATGAAATTAAAGGAAGTACACGGGGACAGAGAGATGAACAGATAAAGGAATGGGGTAGGGGTTCATGACGGAATATGACTCAAGCATTGAAACAAGGAAAGAATGACCTTGTCAGAGGTACAGACAATTGTGATAA
>NW_011401817.1:4562-5147 GCF_000754665.1 Bison bison bison | reverse complement strand
GAATCTGGCCTGGAGACGTTTTGAAGAAGGTCTCTCGAGGTCTTTCCCGGGTTGAGGCAGGAATCCCTGGGTTCCCTCGACTTGTGCAGGTGACCTCAGGGGGCTTCTCATGGTGGCTCTGAGAAGCCAGGGAAACTGGAGGTGGGAGGGGCCTCTCGGGACCCCACTGGGTTTGGTGCATTGGAAGAGTACCTCATCTCCAGTTGAGGCAGGAACCGCAGGGTACCTCTGATTTCAGACTCCGATTGCAGGGTCCCTGTCGACTGGGGAGAGGAGAATCAGGCCTCTTCTTGGGGTGAGGCATGGAACTCCGCTTGCCTCTCGACATGTCCCCGGGGAGAGAGGCCGCTTGTCGAGTTGTATTTGGAACCTGGGGTTTTTTCCGAACGATGCACGGAAAAACTGCCCCTTCGTGTTGACTTCATTCACAGGGTGGAGTTCGGAGAGGTGTCCGGGCATCGGGTTCTTCTCAAGAGGGGACCGGGAAATCGGGGTCCTACGGAATGTGGAACCACCCACGAGGCCACGTCTGGAATGTCTTCGTGAGACCGGCCTCATCCTGAGGTGCGACCGGAAGGTCGGGAA
>NW_011401817.1:0-728 GCF_000754665.1 Bison bison bison | reverse complement strand
GGAGCGCGTCATTGCTCCCGAGCCATGGCTAGGGGAATCTGGCCTGGAGACGTTTTGAAGAAGGTCTCTCGAGGTCTTTCCCGGGTTGAGGCAGGAAACCCTGGGTTCCCTCGACTTGTGCAGGTGACCTCAGGGGGCTTCTCATGGTGGCTCTGAGAAGTCAGGGAAACTGGAGGTGGGAGGGGCCTCTCGGGACTCCACTGGGTTTGGTGCACTGGAAGAGGGCCTCATCTCCAGTTGAGGCAGGAACCGCAGGGTACCTCTGATTTCAGACTCCGATCGAAGGGTCCCTGCAGACTGGGGACAGGAGAGTCAGGCCTCGTCTTGGGTTGAGGCATGGAACTCCGCTTGCCTCTCGAGATGTCCCCGGGGAGAGAGGCCGCTTGTCGTCCTGTATTTGGAACCTGGGTTTTTTTCCGAACGATGCACGGAAAAACTGCCCCTTCGTGTTGACTTCATTCACAGGGTGGAGTTCGGAGAGGTGTCCGGGCATCGGGTTCTTATCAAGATGGGACCGGGAAATTGGGGTCCTACGGAATGCGGAACCACCCATGATGCCACGTCTGGAATGTCTTCGTGAGACCGGCCTCATCCTGAGGTGCGACCGGAAGGTCGGGAACCCCTTCCAGACAAAGCAGGGGAGTCGACCCTCCTGTCCAGATCAGGAGGGGAGAAAGGGCTCAGAGGAGGGGGTGCCGGAAAACCTCAGTGTTCCTCTCGAGGGAGAC
>NW_011401816.1:0-863 GCF_000754665.1 Bison bison bison | reverse complement strand
ATTCCCCGTCGTAACTCGAGAATCCCGCCGCAACTCGAGAAAAACCACGTGGTTCCCCCGTCATCGCAAGATGAAGCCCTTTCCCGCTACAGCGTCTCAGGAGAAGTCCCACGTTAGGAATTGGAGGTCGAAACGGTACTTGGCACTCTTGATGCGCCCCCACCAAGTTCCCCGGCATCCCGGTCTCCCTGGAGAGGAACACCGAGGTTTTCCGGCACCACTTCCTCTGAGCCCCTTCTACCCTCCTGATCTCCACAGGAGGGTCGACTCCCCTGCTTTGTCTGGAAGGGGTTCCCGACCTTCCGGTCGCACCTCAGGATGAGGCCGGTCTCACGACGACATTCCAGACGTGGCCTCGTGGGTGCTTCCACATTGCGAAGCACCCCGATTTCCCCGGTCCCCTCTTGGTAAAGAACCCCGATGCCCGGACACCTCTCCGAACTCCACCCTGTGAATGAAGTCAACACGAAGGGGCAGTGACTCGCCCGTGCATCGTCCGGAAAAGACCCCCAGGTTCCAAATACCGCTCGACAAGTGGCCTCTCTCCCCGGGGACACCTCGAGAGGCAAGCGGAGTTCCATGCCTCAACCCAAGACGAGGCCTGACTCTCCTGTCCCCAGTCTGCAGGGACCCTGCGATCGGAGTCTGAAATCAGAGGAACCCTGAGGTTCCTGCCTCAACTGGAGATGAGGCCCTCTTCCAATGCACCAAACCCCGTGGAGTCCCGAGAGGCCCCCCCCCCCACCTCCAGTTTCCCTGACTTCTCAGAGCCACCATGAGAAGCCCCCTGAGGTCACCTGCACAAGTCGAGGGAAGCCAGGGTTTCCTGCCTCAACCCGAGGAAGACCTCGAGAGACCTTCTT
>NW_011401815.1:0-579 GCF_000754665.1 Bison bison bison | reverse complement strand
GGTCGGGAACCCCTTCCAGGACAAAGCAGGGGAGTCGACCCCCTTTCCAGATCAGGAGGGTAGAAGGGGCCAGAGGAAGTGGTGCCGGAAAACCTCGGTGTTCCTCTCGAGGGAGACCGGGATGTCGGGGAACTTTGTGGGTCGCATCAAGGGTGGCAAGTACCGTTTCGACCTCCAATACCTAACGTGGGACTTCTCCTGAGACACGTGTAGCAGGAAAGGGCTTCATCTTGCGATGACGGGGGAACCACGTGGATTTTTCTCGAGTTGCGGCAGGATTCTCGAGTTACGACGGGGAATTCAGGATGCCTCTTGTGTTGGCCCAGGGAAGTCCAATCTTCCATTCGAGTTGCGAAGGAAAGCTGGGGATTGCTCTCGAGTGACTGCAGGGCCAATAGACCTCATCTAGGCTTCTGTCCAGAAGCCAGTGTTCCTCTCCAGGGGCGAAAGGGATCTCGGGGTTGCATTCCAGACGCACCCGGGGAGACAGGCATGCATCTCGAGTGGAAGCAAAGAACCCCGCTCTGCTCTCGAGTCGCGACGGGTATCTCTTGGAGCTCACTGGGTGGACTAAAGGGA
>NW_011401814.1:0-608 GCF_000754665.1 Bison bison bison | reverse complement strand
AGATTGACACATTCCTTTCTACAATGTCATGTTTTTGCAAAGCTGTACTTTTAAAGGTTGCTCTGATAAAAAGCAACTACTGTATGAAACAGAATACTGGAATGTGATGTTGTCAAGTTTGATTCCAAGTTTGAGAATTTATACAGTGTCCAACAAACACTAAATTATAAGGACATTAACACTTACGTGGTTTGAAACCACCCCCACTTAAGTATTTCTTTTGGTCTGGGGGTGCTATTAAAAACATTACTAAGTCTAAGGATTCCCTAAATGGAGAAAGTTTGGAAGCCTTTGCCTTAGTTTTTGGTTGGCTTTCTGATAAAAAAAAATTTAATGGAAAAACTGCATTTTTAAATGTTGGTCACTAATTGATTCCCTTTCCCACTGAAGTTATTGGTACAATTATTGATACAAAGTTAGTACCAGCTGATCACGGCTTCGTATGTTTACTCTCCTATTTAATATCTTCATAGCTACTATCTAGTTCCTTTATTTCACACTGATCCTATTGCTTGTCATTCTGATTATTTTCTAGTTTCTCCAGTACTGGTTTTCTATTAGTATTTTTGACCATCTCCTTAAACTTAACTTTGCCCCAAATGAAAATC
>NW_011401813.1:0-511 GCF_000754665.1 Bison bison bison | reverse complement strand
CTCATCCTCTGTCATCACCTTCTCCTCCTGCCCCCAATCCCTACCAGCATCAGAGTCTTTTCCAATGAGTCAACTCTTCGCATGAGGTGGCCAAAGTACTGGAGTTTCAGCTTTAGCATCATTCCTTCCAAAGAAATCCCAGGGCTGATCTTCTTCAGAATGGACTGGTTGGATCTCCTTGCAGTCCATGGGATTCTCAAGAGTCTTCTCCAACACCACAGTTCAAAAGCATCAATTCTTCGGCACTCAGCCTTGTCACAGTCCAAATCTCACATCCATACATGACCACAGGAAAAACCATAGCCTTGACTAGACGAACCTTTGTTGGCAAAGTGATGTCTTCTCTTGATAAATGTCTATTTAATTCTTCTGCCCACTTTTTGATCGGGTTGTTTGTTTTTTCTGGTATTGAGTTGCATGAGCTGCTTGCATATGTGGGAGATTAACTCTTGGGCAGTTGTTTGATGTGTTGTAATATGCTCCAGTTCTGAAGCCTGTCTTTTCACCTTGC
>NW_011401812.1:0-570 GCF_000754665.1 Bison bison bison | reverse complement strand
AATTTGTTAATGTGGTGTATAACATTGATTGATTTGCAGATATTGAAGAATCCTTGCATCCCTGGGATAAAGCCCACTTGGTCATGGTGTATGATCTTTTTAATGTGTTGTTGGATTCTGATTGCTAGAATTTTGTTAAGGATTTTTGCATCTATGTTCATCAGTGATATTGGCCTGTAGTTTTCTTTTTTTGTGGGATCTTTGTCAGGTTTTGGTATTAGGGTGATGGTGGCCTCATAGAGTGAGTTTGGAAGCTTACCTTCCTCTGCAATTTTCTGGAAGAGTTTGAGCAGGATAGGTGTTAGCTCTTCTCTAAATTTTTGGTAGAATTCAGCTGTGAAGCCGTCTGGACCTGGGCTTTTGTTTGCTGGAAGATTTCTGATTACAGTTTCAATTTCCGTGCTTGTGATGGGTCTGTTAAGATTTTCTATTTCTTACCTGGTCGAGTTTTGGAAAGTTGTACTTTTCTAAGAATTTGTCCATTTCTTCCACGTTGTCCATTTTATTGGCATATAATTGTTGATAGTAGTCTCTTATGATCCTTTGTATTTCTGTGTTGTCTGTTGTGAT
>NW_011401811.1:0-865 GCF_000754665.1 Bison bison bison | reverse complement strand
GTAAGAAAAGCTCAACAAATGGTCGGTATTATTAGTACATAGAAAGTGCTTAACATATTGTGTATTCAGTAAATAGCAACTATTGGTTGTCATACACACCGCACATGAGTCATGATTATATAATTAAGAAGTATCCTGGTCTCTTACTTCTGGTTTTACATGCATAGAATATTGCCTTCTGAGTAATACAGGCAAAAAATGTGTTCCTGGGGAGAGAGCACTTAGTCTTGAGCTCATCAGGAAAGGCAGCATTGGGATCTGAATGGGATTTAGAGAGTTAGAAACATGGAGAAGATAATGATATAAAAGCCAAGAGATAGGAAAAAAAATCATGTTTGTGGAAGAAAAGATATAGTGTTTTGGATGAAGCATAGCTGCATTAAGGGATTAACAGGATTGCGGGCTTAACTGGTAGTCCAGTGGTTAAGAGTCTGAGCTTCCTATTGAAAGGGGGTGTGTATGATCACTGGTCAGGGAACTAAGATCCCACATGCTGTGTGGCACTGCCAAAAAACAAAATCAAAGCACCCACATAAACAACAAGAGCAACACAAAAGGTTAACAGGGATGAATTTGGGTAGAATTAGAACAGGAAAAAATAGAAGGAGTGAGGAGGCAAAAGAGAAGTTTGTTGTGCTCACCTAGGCCCGAGTGGTAAGGGTCAGAATGAGAGAAACGAGGGAAGGACAAAGGGAGTTCAGATGCAAGATAGCCTTCAAAAGAGAAGTCAGCAGGGCTTGGACACATTAAATGACACATGAGCAAATGGAAGAAGACAGACTGACACCAGTATTTTCATTTAAGTTAGTGTGGCATGTATGATAACTTTGAGAAATAGGAAAGTAATATTTAGAAGGGCAATGAT
>NW_011401810.1:0-752 GCF_000754665.1 Bison bison bison | reverse complement strand
GCAAACTGCCTGAAAAACTATTCAGAATAATGATAGTAAAGATGATCAAAAACTTTGAAAATGACATGGAGACAATGCAAGAATCAATGAGCAAACCCCTAGTTGAATTGAAGAATAAGCAAAAAATAAATTGAAAAATAAATAGAGAGACAAACAACAATTACTGGAATTAAAAATACTCTAGAAAGAATCAAGAGCAGGGTATCTGAACCAGAAAATGGATCAGTGTGTTGAAAGACAAAATGGTGGAAACAACTGCGGAAGGGCAGAATAAAGTCGAAAGAATGAAAAGAACTGAGGATAGTCTCAGAGACCTCTTGGACAATGTTAAATGCACCAAGATTCAAATTATAGGGGTCCCAGAGAAGAGAGAAAAATAAAGGGTATGAGAAAGTTTAGAGGAGATTATACTTGAAAACCCCCAACATGGAAAAGGAAATAGTCAATCAAGTCCAAGAGGCGCCAAGAGTCCCATTTGTGATAAACCCAAGGAGAAACAGCCCTAGACATATACTAAGCAAACTAAGGAAGATGAAACACAAAGAAAGAATATTAAAAGTAGCAAGTTAAAAGTAACAAGTAACATCCAATGGAAACCCCATATGTTTCACAGCTGATCTTTCAACAGAAACTCTGCAGGCCAGAAGAGAATGGCATGCCGTATGTACAGCACTGAAAGAGAAAAATCTACAGCCAAGATTACTGTACTTGGCAAGGATCTCCTTCAAAATTGATGGAGAAATCAAAGCTTT
>NW_011401809.1:0-728 GCF_000754665.1 Bison bison bison | reverse complement strand
AGAGATCTTTAGGAAGTTCCGAAGTCTTATCTGAAGCTTAGTTTCCCCATTTGCAAGGGGAGAATATTAATTATACTACCCTTCAGGTTGTGACGAGGATGGTTAATAGGTGCTCAATAAATATTAGTTGACTTGGATTCTGTCTGAATTAACATTTAAAAAAGAAAGAAAAGAAAAGGGGTACCTAAAGCCAGTGCTCTGTGAGAACCTGGAGGGATGGGATGGGGAGGGAGGTGGAAGTGGTGTTCAGGTTGGAGGGGACACATGTATACCTATGGCCAATGTATGGCAAAACCATCATAATGTTGTAATTATCCTCCAATTAAAAAAAAATCTTCCTGCCTTGTTAGGAAGCACTTCAGGTAAGAGGTAACTTGGTTGTGATTTGGAAAAAAAGGACCAAAAGAAACTACTTGTGAATTCCAGGCCTGGTTTATCAAGTTAAAATTATGTTTGCTCTGATTCATTCATGAATGAATCCATGAATCCACTTCCCCAGTGGCTCAGTGGTAAAGAACCTGCCTGCAATGCAGAGAAGTGGATTCGATCCCTGGGTCAGGAAGATCCCTTGGAGGAGGGCATGGCAACCCACTCCAGAAAAAAAAATAAAGAAGTTCTCTCAGTACCAGGGTGACGGCTCAAAACCTAGAGAAAGTGGACATGTAACCTGAATAGTTTTTTACATTGTTTCTCCAGGTGAGCTGGCATTGGAAGAATTTAACTGAACT
>NW_011401808.1:0-567 GCF_000754665.1 Bison bison bison | reverse complement strand
ATTTCTGCTTTATTGACTATGCCAAAGCCTTTGACTCTGTGGATCACAATAAACTGTGGAAAATTCTGAAAGAGAGGGGAATATCAGGCCACCTGACCTGCCTCTTGAGAAATCTGTATGCAGGTCAGGAAGCAACAGTGAGAACTGGACATGGAACAACAGACTGGTTCCAAATAAGAAAAGGAGTACGTCAAGGCTGTATATTGTCACCCTGCTTATTTAACTTATATGAAGAGTACATCATGAGAAACGCTGGACTGGAAGAAACACAAGCTGGAATCAAGATTGCTGGGAGAAATATCAATAACCTCAGATATGCAGATGACACCACCCTTATCGTAGAAAGTGAAGAGGAACTAAAAAGCCTCTTGATGAAAGTGAAAGATGAGAGTGAAAAAGTTGGCTTAAAGCTCAACATTCAGAAAACTAAGATCATGGCATCTGGTCCCATCACTTCATGGCAAATAGATGGGGAAACAGTGGAAACAGTGTCAAACTTTATTTTTTGGGCTCCAAAGTCACTGCAGATGGTGACTGCAGCCATGAAATTAAAAGACGCTTACTCCT
>NW_011401807.1:0-582 GCF_000754665.1 Bison bison bison | reverse complement strand
AGCAGCAGCAGCAGCAGTGCATAGATATCAAAAGGGTTGAGAACAGTCAGGTAGGATCACACAAGTCACCGTGAAACAATAATACTTCTCCACTTAGCCAAAGCTAACAAAGATTTCTGTTCTAGGTCAACCTAGAAGAGATCACGGAAGAGGTAAGAAACTTATAATCCATTAGCAAAGGCAGTTCAACCTCTCAAGAAACCTTGTGCTAGGCACAACACTCTTTTCTGGGGGTCCACTTTCCCTACAACCTCCTTATCCCATTCTGTACCCATTCCTTTGCTTCTCCCATCCTGAAACTGCCACCTGGAAGAAAGAACGACGTCGTTTGCCTTCAGAAAATGCGATTTCATTCCACATACCTTCTTTTAATACCAAGTCATACATTTCCCTTCAGCAACCAAGAACTGACTTTTATATTGGCATTCGACAGATTGGTGAACATACCTATCAGTGACAGTAGCCCCCCCCCCCGCTCCCCCGCACACGCACACACACACACACACAGACACACACCCCCAAGATCAGAACCAAACAAAACAAAAAAAATTGCTTTCTTATGTTTCACATGTCAGGATGGTG
>NW_011401806.1:0-707 GCF_000754665.1 Bison bison bison | reverse complement strand
GTCAAAAATAGGAACAACTCTTACTTCGAATTGGCTGGTAAGGTTTCTAACAATAGAAAATTACTTTCCAGGGGGAGTCACAAGCCAACACTCTTTAACTTCAGAACCTATTAACATGCAGATTTCTGAACATCAGCACCTAAAAATACATTTATTGGGTCCTTTTGAACAGGTGGTAGTAAGACGTGGTTTAGCTGAAGGGTCTGAGCTTTGGAAATTACATGTGTATATTCTGGCTTTGTCACCGCAGATGAGTCTTACCAATCCACTGATGGATAAAAGCAAAAGGGTGCAAGGTGATGGAGAGTTTCACAGGAGTAACACTAGGGGCACAAGTGACCATTTTGACCCTTGCACAGAGTGTCCTGAAACTCAAGCAGTGATATAGTAAAGATGATACCCCATCCTGTAACCTCATAACAACCAGAAAATGGCATGTCTGCCTCTAATGCACAGTGGGTCCAATGGAGTTAATGCCTCCCTGGTTTCTTACAGGTCCAACACCTAATTCTAAATTCCCCATTCAACCATGTCTGAGGCCTGAGACAACAGATCAAGCCTGTCTACACAGGGTGAGAGGCTAATTGCTTCTCTGACCAAGATGTAGACACACAAAAAAGTACATAAGGATGTGAAAGGTTATATCGTAATGTGATCATGCTTAACACTACTGAAGCTGTACATTTAAAAATAGTTAAGATGGTGGA
>NW_011401805.1:0-532 GCF_000754665.1 Bison bison bison | reverse complement strand
TGCTGCACTCAATATGCCAGCAAATTTGGAAAACTCAGCAGTGGCCACAGGACTGCAAAAGCTGAGTTTTCATTCCAATCTCAAAGAAAGACAATGCCAAAGAATGCTCAAACTACCGAAAAATTGCACTCATCTCACGCTAGTACAGTAATGCTCAAAATTCTCCAAGCCAGGCTTCAGTAATATGGAAACCATGAACCTCCTGATGTTCAAGCTGGTTTTAGAAAAGGCAGAGGAAACAGAGACCAAACTGCCAACATCTGGATCATGGAAAAAGCAAGAGAATTTCAGAAAAAACCTCTATTTCTGCTTTATTGACTATGCCAAAGCCTTTGTCTGTGTGGATCACAATAAACAGTGGAAAATTCTGAGAGAGATGGGAATACCCGACCACCTGATCTGCCTCTTGAGAAATTTGTGTGCAGGTTAGAAAGCAACAGTTAGATCTGGACATGGAACAACAGACTGGTCCCAAATAGGAAAAGGAGTACATCAAGGCTGTATACTGTCACCCTGTTTATTTAACTTCTAT
>NW_011401804.1:0-602 GCF_000754665.1 Bison bison bison | reverse complement strand
CAATTTGTTTTTAATCAGGTTTCCTATTTTGAGATCTACCTGGACAAAATCAGGGACTTACTTGATGGTGAGTAACCCGAATTCTTGTCCTTTGTTCTGTAACTACAGTCCAGGGAGGTTGAAATGTTTTACAGCCCTTCTGCTTCAGGAATTTATAGATTTATAGTTCTGTTGCCTTCAGGCTGTCTGCTTATTCTCAGCCAAAGCTTTAACTTGAGTTATTGCAGATTAGATCTGCCTATCTTCTGTAACAATTTCTATTTTTCCTCCAATACAGGGCCTTTAACTTTTCTTTTCTTCTTTGCATGTCATCATTATCGTCTCTGTAGTATCCAAGACAAACTTGGCTGTTCATGAAGATAAAAATAGAGTCCCGTACGTAAAGGTATGAGGAAATCTTGACTGATGATGCAATTGATTTCCCTCCAATCACTGTCATAATAATTATTACCTAAGATGCCCAGAACATTACCTAAAAAGTACATATCCATATTTAATCGTTTCTTATATTTAATATTCATCTGGTTAAAAAGTTGGCATTTAATTTCTTCAGTTGTATCTATGTAATGTATCCCAGATGTCAGATCACAGAAGGTAAGAAC
>NW_011401803.1:0-728 GCF_000754665.1 Bison bison bison | reverse complement strand
GTGTGACCCCATGGACGGCAGCCCACCAGGCCCCGCAGTCCCTGGGGTTCTCTAGGCAAGAACACTGGAGTGGGTTGCCATGTCCTACTGCAATGCATGAAAGTGAAATGTGAAAGTGAAGTCGCTCAGTCGTGTTCGACTCTGAGCGATCTCATGGACTGCAGCCTACCAGTCTCTTCCGTCCATGGGATTTTCCAGGCAAGAGTACTGGAGTGGGTTGCCATTGCCTTCTCCCATATCTATTCACAAGCCTGCCTAAATCATTGACTTCTAGCCACCTTTGGGATGCCAATGACCACCCACCCTTACCAGGCCACAGAGGAGAGAAAACACTTACCACACGAGGTCCGGGTAAGGAACAAGGAACTAACAAGCTCCCACCAACCAGGATTCTGCAGAGGTCAACAAGAGGTCAGCAAGAGATGGGAGACTGCAGTCCAGAGGTCCTAGCAACTTCCAGCGAGCAGCAAAGACCCAGCATAGTCAAAACGAATTCGATGTTACCCAAAACAAATAAATCAACGGACAGAAGTTCTTGGAACACATGACTGAGATTAGGGGTGAGGCAGTACATGGATGTGCCAGGATACTCTTAAAGTATACTCTTAACATAGATGAGGAGAACAAGGTAAGAGGAAAACTTACTGTTTGGTTCAGGTCGCTTCTGAGCCTTTTGGGGGAACCGACCTGAAGCCAGAGTCTAGCCGAAATACGCAGGCTTTGAACAT
>NW_011401802.1:0-659 GCF_000754665.1 Bison bison bison | reverse complement strand
GGGTATCTCTTGGAGCTCACTGGGTAGACTAAAGGGAGTCAAGCCTCCTGAGGCGTTGGAGAGAGGTCGAGAGATTGGTCTCTAGGTCATACAGGAGACGAAGGCCCTCAACTCGCGATGATGGGGGAGTCTCAGGGTTGTCTCGAGCGGCGGCCACAGTGTGCGGTTTCTCCCTAGGTAAGCCGGCGAGGTCAGTGAGCCTCTCGTGGGGCGCCAGGGAAGTCGGGTCTCCATGTGAGTGACGAGGGGGAGCGCGTCATTGCTCTCCAGTCATGGTAGGGGAATATGGCCTCGAGACGTGTTGAAGAAGGTCTCTCGAGGTCTTTCTCGGGTTGAGGCAGAAACCCTGGGGTCCCTTGACTTGTGCAGGTGACCTCAGGGGGCTTCTCATGGTGGCTCTGAGAAGTCAGGGAAGCTGGACGTGGGAGGGGCCTCTCGGGACTCCACTGAGTTTGGTGCATTGGAAGAGGGCCTCATCTCCAGTTGAGGCAGGAACCTCAGGGTTCCTCTGACTTCAGACTCCGATCGCAAGGTCCCTGCAGACTTGGGACAGGAGAGTCAGGCCTCGTCTTGGGTTGAGGCATGGAACTCCGCTTGCCTCTCGAGGTGTTCCCGGGGAGACAGGCCACTTGTCGAGCGGTATTTGGAACCTGGGGGTC
>NW_011401801.1:0-711 GCF_000754665.1 Bison bison bison | reverse complement strand
AGACAAAAAGTATCACACAATTATACACAGCAGCTCTACTTCTAACAGCTAAAAAGTTTCAAATATCAGGATGTCTTTGGTAGATGATTGTGTAAGCAAATTGGGATACATCCAAAGTGAAGAGGAGCAAATGCTACCCCAAAATATACCTCTTCAGCATGAGAATTAGTTGGACTTAATTAACTTTCTTTTTTTAAAGAGGACACATGCTCATCTTTGAAACCCAAGTTCAAGACGGCTCTTCTGTGAGTCACATTTGCAAGACAAATCTCATTTTAAAGGAATCCTTGGTATATACCAGATAGAAGGATGACAGTCTTGTGAAACTTTTTTTTATCAATAGGGAAAGCTAAGATGTAAATCTGTACAACAACCATACCCTGCCTTTCCTTTTGTTTTTTTTTTTTTAATTATTTGTTATTTTTTTTTTTTTTGTTATTTGGTCTGTCACCAGATCGACCTTCGTTGAGGCAGGCCAGATGTTCAGCTAAAGCATGCCAACTCTTTGTTGTGGCATAGGAGATCTAGTTCTCGGATCAGGGATTGAACTTGGGCCTCCTTCTTTGGGAGTGTCCAGTCTTAGCGACTGAACCACCAGGAAGCCCCTGATTTGGTTTTAGATGAAGATGGTATCTAAGGTGATATCTTGGGCCATTTAAGTCACTGACTCAGTTTCTTGAGTTTCTTCAAAGCACGCACAAGGTACATATT
>NW_011401800.1:0-557 GCF_000754665.1 Bison bison bison | reverse complement strand
GCTCAGTCGTGTCTGACTCTTTGGGACCCCGTGGCCTGCAGGACGCCGGGCTTCCGTGTCCATCACCAACTCCAGGGGCTTGCTCAAACTCATGTCCATCGAATCAGTGATGCCATCCAACCATCTTAGCCTCTGTCGTCCCCCTTCTCCTCTGCCCTTCAATCAAGACTCTCATAGGCAGATACTTTTCGAGTGTAATTAGTGTTCATAGTTTTCCTAAAAGCTCATATCACATTTAATTTTTCGTTTGTTCCTGTCTTTCGAGGTACTTTCTTGTTGACAAGCTTGTGACAGATATAACGATATAGCAATTTTTACCTTAGAACAACCGAGGCACTATGAACATTTTGTGCTTCATGTTGATGACTCTTAGACATGTCTACAGTAGAGGAGCAAAAACAAAACTACTAGATATTTCATATTGACTAGTTCCCAGTTCACGGGACTCTGACATTCCCTGAGGTCAAAGTTTTCTTGTATTGGAAGCAGTTGGGTTTGCAAGGGCTGCCTTGTCTTGAGACCATTGAAATAAGAACTCAGAACTTGAGCACTATTAT
>NW_011401799.1:0-551 GCF_000754665.1 Bison bison bison | reverse complement strand
CAGCAGCCTAGTGAGCTGAGAATGAGTCTTTACTTCTTTTCTTTTTTTTTTTTAATTTTTAGTAGCCTACACTTTTTAATGGCTGAGGAAAACCGAAAAGCATATATTTTCTGACGTGAAAATTGTGTGAAGTTCAATTTTTGGTGTCCTTAAAGTTGAAACAGGGACTTGCCAGTTCCTTTGGTTATTGTCTATGACTGAAAACTTGATCAATCGTCAAAGATCATATTCGCAAAGCCTAAAATAGTTCTTTTGGGGCCCTTTACAGAGTCTTTTTTAAATGCTCTGTTCTGCTGGAAGTCTCCTAGTAGTCATATGGGGGAATAAAGTCTTGGTTTTGTTACAATATTTTCTTCTCTATTATATTCATTTTTCATTCTTTATTAATTGCATTCCTTCTTATCGCTATAAGTTTGTTCTGTTGCGCATCTTTACAACTTTTTGAGATAGTTATTTGTAACTCTCATTTCTCTTATATGTAATATTATAAGTTTACTTTAATTTGTTGTTGTTGTTGTTCAGTCCGTCAATCATGTAGGACTCTTTGCAAC
>NW_011401798.1:0-591 GCF_000754665.1 Bison bison bison | reverse complement strand
TCTATTGGCCAAGCATGACAAGGAGACAAATGACAGTGAAAACAATTTACAGACTCCCTGCTCTTACATCACAAAGTGAAGTACAGGGTGGGATGAATTGGAAGATTGGATTTGACAATCCAATATATATTGGAATATATACCCTATTGATACTGTATATGAAATAGGTAACTAATGAGAACCCTACTCAGTGCTCTGTGGTGACCTAAATGGGAAGGAAATCAAAAAAGAGGGAGTCTCTCTATCTATCTATCTATCTCTCTATAGCTGGTTCACTTTCAGTTCAGTTCAGTCGCTCAGTCATGTCCGACTCTTTGCGACCCCATGAATTGCAAAACGCCAGGCCTCCGTGTCCATCACCAACTCCCGGAGTTCACTCAGACTCATGTCCATCAAGTCAGTGATACCATCCAGCCATCTCATCCTCTGTCATCCCCTTCTCCTCCTGCCCCAATCCCTCCCAGCATCAGAGTCTTTTCCAATGAGTCAACACTTCGCATGAAGTGGCCAAAGTACTGGAGTTTCAGCTTTAGTATCATTCCTTCCAAAGAAATCCCAGGGCTGATCTCCTTCAGAATGGACTGGTTGGAT
>NW_011401797.1:0-660 GCF_000754665.1 Bison bison bison | reverse complement strand
CACACACACACACCCCCCCAAGATCAGAACCAAACAAAAACAAAAAAAATTGCTTTCTTACGTTTCACATGTCAGGATGGTGCCAGACACTATTATTGGATAGTCAAAAATCTCTTTTGTTTCTGTGTAAAAGGGAGGTCCTTTCAAGGCGTGAATGTTTCAGAACTTTAATTTATTTGGAAATGACCCAGCTCTTCAGTACACTGTCGTCACTTAGTTTAGCACAGGATAGAAACTCGGGTAACCCAAACACCTGGAGAAACGATTGTATGTTCAGTTCAGTTCAGTGGCTCAGTCGTGTCTGACTCTTTGGGACCCCGTGGACTGCAGGACGCTGGGCTTCCGTGTCCATCACCAACTCCAGGGGCTTGCTCAAACTCATGTCCATCGAATCAGTGATGCCATCCAAACATCTTAGCCTCTGTCGTCCCCTTCTCCTCTGCCTTCAATCAAGACTCTCATAGGCAGATATTTCAGAGTGTAATTAGTGTTCATAGTTTATCTAAAAGCTCATATCACATTTAATTTTTCGTTTTGTTCCTGTTCTTTCGAGGTACTTTCTTGTTGACAAGCTTGTGACAGATATAACGATATAGCAATTTTTACCTTAGAACAAACCGAGGCACTATGAACATTTTGTGCTTCATGTTGATGACTCTT
>NW_011401796.1:0-738 GCF_000754665.1 Bison bison bison | reverse complement strand
CATGGACTGAAGCCTACCAAGCTCCTCCATCCATGGGATTTTTCCAGGCAAAGTACTGGAGTGGGGTGCCATTGCCTTCTCCGCATATTAACATTATATTTTGCTTATACCAGGTTAAAAACTTCTGTTGTAACCTCAGAAACTCTCTTTTCCCAGTTTAAGTAGAAAACAATCTGACTGATTCTAAGCCCGATTTCTGATTAAGACAAAGCAGCTTTTCCAGGTCCTCCCTAAGGTTTTGCTATGTTTTTTTGTTTGTTTGTTTTTTGTTTTTTTCCTTCCTGGTTCTTCAGAGCTACAAATCATTTGAATTAGGCTTTTTTTTTTTTCAAATCAATTTGAATAAAGTTTGGTTTTCAGGAGATGGGCCTGGCTGAGCAAAAGAGCCCTCTTGGTAATAGTCTTCCTGAAGCAGGCAAATGGAGGTATCCTGCCCTGGTTTTTGTCATTATCCTTTTACAGTTTTTTCCTCTGTCCACTCTAGAAGATGGGCAGTGTGCGTATCTGCATGTCCACACTGGTTCACAGTATAGACCACTCAGATGCTTTCATACAACATACAAAAAAATTACAAGACAAAGCAAGTTGCCTTCCCTCCTTCTACATACAAACCTTGCTGTTGTTTTTTCATGACCTCTTTCCCCCTTAATGGCTGTCCTTGCATGTTCCCCTTTAATTTTTCTTTGGATAAAGGGGAAGAAAAAGGGCTTCTGGCCCTTACCCCCAGTGTGTGCTTCT
>NW_011401795.1:0-550 GCF_000754665.1 Bison bison bison | reverse complement strand
GTGTATGGTGTTAGAAAGTGGTCTAGTTTCATCTTTTACACGTGGTTGACCAGATTTCCCAGCTACCACTTGTTAAAGAGATTGTCTTTAATCCATTGTATATTCTTGCCTCCTTTGTCAAAGATAAGGTGTCCATATGTGCGTGGATTTATCTCTGGGCTTTCTATTTATTCCATTGATCTATATATCTGTCTTTGTGCCAGTACCATACTGTCTTGATAACTGTGGCTTTGTAGTAGAGCCTGAAGTCAGGTAGGTTGATTCCTCCAGTTCCATTCTTCTTTCTCAAGATCGCTTTGGCTATTCGAGGTTTTTGTTTTTCCATACAAATTGTGAAATTATTTGTTCCAGCTCTGTGAAGAATACTGTTGGTAGCTTGATAGGGATTGCGTTGAATCTATAAATTGCTTTGGGTAGTATACTCATTTTCACTATATTGATTCTTCCAATCCATGAACATGGTATATTTCTCCATCTATTAGTGTCCTCTTTGATTTCTTTCACCAGTGTTTTATAGTTTTCTATATATAGGTCTTTAGTTTCTTTAGGT
>NW_011401794.1:0-535 GCF_000754665.1 Bison bison bison | reverse complement strand
GTGAATCCCATGCAATATACATTTACTTAGGAAATATATATTTCCAAGTAAAATATGGAATAGTAAAGTATTACAAATTCTAACCTATATGAGCTTCATGTCTTCAAATTTTCTCCTTATCATTCTATTTTCTTCTACCATCTTGAACATATGGATCATATTGTATTATATAACTACCTTAATATTATTTTTTTTATCTGTTTCTGTCGATTAAATTGTTTCTACTGGTACTGGTCATATTTCTTTTTTGGGGTCCATTTATATGACTTCCAACCTGTAAAAGGCCTAAATCATTTGTTAAACTTTTCTTGGGTAACAAAGATATGTGCTGATTTTTTCCAACACCTGTACACTATTGGTTTATGTTTTTTATAGTTATTTAAATTGAGGCTATAAACAATCATCATAATTGGTAATTTCTTGTTGTTGTTTCAATGCATTTAGAAAGCTCATTTTTGCTTTCATTGACTATTTAAACAAATTCGTAATAAAATGTTGAGCTCATAAAATGTTCATTCAACTAATGAAATTTTTT
>NW_011401793.1:0-774 GCF_000754665.1 Bison bison bison | reverse complement strand
TCAAGTTTTTTCTCAGCATACTAAAACTAATCCCTCCATCTCAAATACATTCAGCATATAAGGGTTGAGGACCTCCACAGATGAAACACCACAGACCACATCGGTGAAGTTTTTCTTGGATTTATTTATGTATACACTCAGCTTATAAACTTGGGAAAGAAAACTCTAGCAAAGTGAAATGAAACCCTCTGAGGGTTTACTCCCCTGTTTTTATTTTAGAGAAACCAGCTAAATGTGTATTCCGTATAAATTCTCAGAAGAAATGTGTTTCAGAAATTGCTTGATGAATGGTCTCTCACTACAAACGAGTATAATTGTATTGACTTTAATGAACTAGCCCTGAACTTCATTTCATCTTACTACAGAGGATATATTCAAAGCACATTGTTAAAAAGCAAGGGTAGCATCTAAATTTGCAGGAAAATACACACACACAAATACACACCAGTGACAAAGAGTAAGGACAAAATACACTGCATGCAACATTTTCTCGAATTTTTCAGTGGCTCTTCCTTCCTTTCCGTTATGTCAGCTAAGGGATACATTTATGAAGGTCTTAGTTTATAGAATTTAGTTATGAAATTAGATTTTCACTCAAACAACATAATTATATGATTTATCAAATTCAGCACTATTTGGTTACAACACATATAACTTTAGAGAATGAAATGACATAAAATCTATTTTATCTGTAAAGGATCATTTAGTTATTTTACCCTTAATGGTTGTTGTACTTGAGAAATATTTAAAATGCTAAGTAAAAACACTCTCAAC
>NW_011401792.1:0-570 GCF_000754665.1 Bison bison bison | reverse complement strand
CTGAGCTATCAGGGAATCCCAGAGATCTATATGCTGTCTAGCTTATTAGAAGCCACAACTTCCCATTTTGCTCTCATTGAATCCAGGGTGTCTGGAAATTTGGAATCCCAACTCACCTAAACCCAGACATCTGTTTGTTCACCAGGCAGTGGATAAATCCTTCAAGGAGGATGGAGGTGTTTCTTCTAAACTCACGTAGGGCTTTTTGCTGTCTGTCATTCTTATCATCACAATTACTGTTGAAGGTATTATCATTATCTTTCTTTTGTGAATGAGACATGGCTACAGAGTGGTGAAGTGAGCTGTGAGGTGAACCCAGAGGGTCTGCCTTCTTTGCTCTTAACCACTATTCTGAATGGAGAATCCCGTGGACAGAGGAGCCTGGCAGGCTGCAATCCATGGGGTTGCAAAGAGTCCCACACAACTAAAGGAGCTTGAGCACATGCATATCCTGAGTCGCCACGGTCAAGTGCCACATGGGGTGCCGGAACAGAAGATAGCCAGTAAACCCAATACACATGCGGCTCCCAGAATCGTCGTTGAAAAAGTACTGCTGAATAGTTAGAAACC
>NW_011401791.1:0-563 GCF_000754665.1 Bison bison bison | reverse complement strand
TGGAAGAATCAATATAGTGAAAATGAGTACACTACCCAAAGCAATTTATAGATTCAATGAAATCCCTATCAAGCTACCAATGGTATTCTTCACAGAGCTAGAACAAATAATTTCACAATTTGTATGGAAATACAAAAAACCTCGAATAGCCAAAGCGATCTTGAGAAAGAAGAATGGAACTGGAGGAATCAACCTACCTGACTTCAGGCTCTACTACAAAGCCACAGTTATCAAGACAGTATGGTACTGGCATGAAGACAGAAATACAGATCAATGGAACAACATAGAAAGCACAGAGATAAAGCCACGCACATATGGATACCTTATCTTTGACAAAGAAGGCAAGAATATACAATGGATTAAAGACAATCTCTTTAACAAGTGGTGCTGGGAAATCTGGTCAACCACTTGTAAAAGAATGAAACTAGAACACTTTCTAACACCATACACAAAAATAAACTCAAAATGGATTAAAGATCTCAACATAAGACCAGAAACTATAAAACTCCTAGAGGAACATAGGCAAAACACTCTCTGACATACATCACAGCAGGATCCTCTAT
>NW_011401790.1:0-616 GCF_000754665.1 Bison bison bison | reverse complement strand
GCCCCTTCCACCGCGCCCTAGGATGCCCACCATGGGGACCCAGGAGCGCAAGCAATGGGCGTTCCCAGCCACCATGGCGACCCCTGAGGAGCTCACTGACCTCGCCGTCGTACCTTGTGAGAAAGTGAACACTGAGGCCTCCGCTCGAGAACAACCCCGAGACTCCCCCGCCATCGCGAGATGAGGGCCTTCGTCTCCTGCATGGCCTAGAGACCAATCTCGCGACCTCTCTCCAAACGCCTCAGGAGGCTTGACTCCCTTTAGTCCACCCAGTGAGCTCCAAGAGATACCCGTCGCGACTCGAGAGCAGAGCGGGGTTCTTTGCTTCCACTCGAGATGAATGCCTGTCTCCCCGGGAGTGTCTGGAATGCAACCCCGAGAGCCCTGTCGGCCCTGGAGAGGAACACTGGCTTCTGGACACAAGCCTAGGTGAGGTCTATTGGCCCTGCAGTCACTCGAGAGAAATCCCCAGGTTTCCTTCGCAACTCGAATGGAAGATTGGACTTCCCTGGGCCAACACAAGAGGCATCCTGAATTCCCCGTCGTAACTCGAGAATCCTGCCGCAACTCGAGAAAATCCACGTGGTTCCCCCGTCATCGCAAGATGAAGCCCTTT
>NW_011401789.1:0-825 GCF_000754665.1 Bison bison bison | reverse complement strand
GTGTTTGCTATGACCAGTGCATTCTCTTGGCAAAAGTCTATTAGCCTTTGCCCTGCTTCATTCTGTACTTGAAGGCCAAATTTGCCTGTTACTCCAGGTATTTCTTGACTTCCTATTTTTGCATTCCAGTCTCCTATAATGAAAAGGACATCTTTTTTGGGAGTTAGTTCTAGAAGGTCTTGTAGATCTTCATAGAACCATTTACCTTCAGCTTCTTCAGCATTACTGGTTGGGGCATAGACTTGGATTACTGTGATATTAAATGGTTTGCTTTGGGAACGAATAGAGGTCATTCTGTCATTTTTGAGACTGGATCCAAGTACTACATTTGGGATTCTTTTGTTGACTATGATGGCTAATCAATTTCTTCTAAGGGATTCTTGCCCACAGTAGTAGATTTAATGGTCATTTGAGCTAAATTCATCCATTTCAGTCCATTTTAGTTCACTGATTTCTAAAATGTCGATGTTCACTCTTGCCATCTCCTGTTTGACCACTTCCAATTTGCCTTGATTCATGGACCTAACATTCCAGGCTCCTAAGCAATATTATTCTTTTTTTTTTAAACTTTTACAATATTGTATTAGTTTCGCCAAATATCGAAATGAATCCGCCACAGGTATACATGTGTTCCCCATCCTGAACCCTCCTCCCTCCTCCCTCCCCATACCATCCCTCTGGGTCATCCCAGTGCACCAGCCCCAAGCATCCAGTATCGTGCATTGAACCTGGACTGGCGACTCGTTTCATACATGATATTATACATGTTTCAATGCCATTCTCCCAAATCTTCCCACCCTCTCCCTCTCCCACAGAGTCCATAAG
>NW_011401788.1:0-585 GCF_000754665.1 Bison bison bison | reverse complement strand
GATGTCCTGAAGGCACTGGCTGCCCTGCAGGTGGAACTGAGCTCTGAGTGTGAGCAAAACCACAGGGCCTACCATCAGAGGAGGAAGCATCACTTGGCTTGGGGAGTGCCATCATCCAGGGCATCCCTGGCTTCTGAGCCAAAACTGTATCCTTTCTGCTGCTCCTTTGGGTCCGCTGCTCATGAGGAGGAGGAGATGGGGCAGGAGCAGGAGGAGGAGGAGGGGCGAGGGCACAGGAAGGGCACTGGAGGCCCCTGAAAGAAATGTGGTCCTGGGCAATTGGCAAGCTCCAAAGGCCCAGCTGAGTAGGATCTGGGCAGGGCTACATATGTACACGTTGCAGTCATACCTTTGAGTGTCTCCTTCAGGCCTGCATCTGAGGAGGAGCAGCATCTGAGGCCTCAAAGTCAGGAATGACCAGAGATGGTACACCAGAGCAGCATCGGCACACAGTTATTGCTGTAAATGCGGGTGATCCTGGCATATAGCTGAGACATGTGAGTCATTCATATGCACACACACAACACACACACACATACATACACACGTACACACACACACACACACACACACACACACCTACCT
>NW_011401787.1:0-669 GCF_000754665.1 Bison bison bison | reverse complement strand
ACTCTGTATAATAGGCTCCAGTTTTATCCACTCATCAGAACTGATTCAAATGTATTCTTTTAATGGCTGAGTTAATACTCCATTGTGTATATGTACCACAGCTTTCTTATCCATTCATCTGCTGATGGACATCTAGGTTGCTTCCATGTCTTGGCTATTATAAACAGTGCTGCGATGAACATTGGGGTACACGTGTCTCTTTCCCTTCTGGTTTCCTCAGTGTGTATGCCCAGCAGTGGGATTGCTGGATCATAAGGCACTTTCCTCATCCCACTCTTGTAGAAGGAAATGGTGGGCCACTTCAGTATTCTTGCATGGGAAATTGCATGGACATAAGAGCCTGGCAGGCTACAGTCAGTCCATGGGGTCGCGAAAGAGTTGGACACGACTTAGCAACTTTAGGGCTTCCCTGGTGGCTTTGATGGTAAAGTGTCTACCTGCAATGCGGGAGACCTGGGTTCGATCCCAGGGTTGGAAAGATCCCCTGGAGAAGGAAATGGCACCCCACTCCAGTACTTTTGCCTGGAAAATCCCGTGGATGGAGGAGCCTGGTAGGCTACAGTCCATGGGGTCACGAAGAGTCAGACACGACGGAGCGACTTCACTTTCACTTAGCAACTTTAGCAACTAAACAGCAACGACTCATCCCACTATATTTCTCAATCGTTT
>NW_011401786.1:0-748 GCF_000754665.1 Bison bison bison | reverse complement strand
CACGTGTTTATCAGGCAGTGATCAGTGACTGACAGGCGCTGATCAGGGGACTGTGCACGCACTGATCAGGTGGCTGACCAGGGACTGACCACCTGACCGCGCATGCAGTGATCACGTGGCTGGTCCTTCACTGATCACGTGTTTATCATACGGTGATCACGTGACTGAGAGGCGCTGATCACGTGACTGTGCCGTCAGGGATCACGTGGATGAGCAGGCACTGATATCGTGACTGAGCATGCACTGATCATGTGCCGGGAGCCGGGGAGGCATTCCACTCTGGACAAAGGTCATGAGGAAGGAGGCTCCCCATACGCAAATGTGGGTTCGAGCCTCAGGAGTCCACCCGGATATTCTCCAGCATCTCCACCCAAAAAACCGGAGTCTGCCTCTTTGTGCTCTCACCTCTGATTTCACTGGGGGCTGTCCCCCACCACCATCTCGCTCTCTCTGTCAAAGAGTTAACTTACAGCTCCAATTCATAAAGCTCCTTGTCATTCTTCCCTTTAACTTCCAGCTGAGTCTCCATCTGGAGCGCGGAACCCACAACGCTTACTAATTATGCCTGGGATGCTAAGACCCACTCGAGTAGGTGTCTAGGGTGAGGCACCTTTCGCTATTCGAGAGGGCGCCTGCGGCCTACGTAAGTGGTGCAAACTTCTTGTCTTGAAGTTTGATTGGTCTTCCACGTAAACCAAGCTACTCAGTCTCTTTTCTCCACCGACTTTTCCTACTGAGCTCTCCTCAT
>NW_011401785.1:0-500 GCF_000754665.1 Bison bison bison | reverse complement strand
TGAATGAACATGAAAACACAACAACCCAAAACCTGTGTGACACTGTAAAAGCAGTGCTAAGGGGAAAGTTCATAGCAATACAGGCATACCTCAAGAAACAACAAAAAAAAGTCAAATAAATAACCTAACTCTACATCTAAAGAAACTAGAAAAGGAAGAAATGAAGAACTCCAGGGTTAGTAGAAGGAAAGAAATCTTTAAAATTATGGCAGAAATAAATGCAAAAGAAACAAAAGAGACCATAGCAAAAATCAACAAAGCCAAAAGCTGGTTCTTTGAAAGGATAAATAAAATTGACAAACCATTAGCCAGACTCATCAAGAAACAAAGGGAGAAAAATCAAATCAGTAAAATTAGAATTGAAACATGTAGAATATCATGTAAGAAACGAGTTGCCAGTCCAGGTTCGATGCGCGATACTGGATGCTTGGGGCTGGTGCACTGGGACGACCCAGAGGGATGGTGTGGGGAGGGAGGAGGAAGGAGGGTTCAGGATGGGA
>NW_011401784.1:0-573 GCF_000754665.1 Bison bison bison | reverse complement strand
GGGGAGTCTCGGGGTGGTTCTCGAGCGGCGGCCCCAGGGTGCGGTTTCTCACGAGGTACGACGGCCAGGTCAGTGAGCCTCTCGTGGGGCGCCAGGGAAGTCGGGTCTCCATGCGAGTGGCGAGGGGAGGCGCGTCATTGCTCTCGATTCATGGTAGGGGAACCTGGCCTCGAGACGTGTTGAAGAAGGTCTCTCGAGGTCTTTCTCGGGTTGAGGCAGGAAACCCTGGCTGCCCTCGACTTGTGCAGGTGACCTCAGGGGGCTTCTCATGGTGGCTCTGAGAAGTCAGGCAAAATGGAGTGGGGGGGGGCCGTCTCGGGACTCCACGGGGTTTGGTGCATTGGAAGAGGGCCTCATCTCCAGTTGAGGCAGGAACCTCAGGGTTCCTCTGATTTCAGACTCCGATCGCAGGGTCCCTGCAGACTGGGGACAGGAGAGTCAGGCCTCGTCTTGTGTTGAGGCATGGAACTCCGCTTGCCTCTCGAGGTGTCCCCGGGGAGAGAGGCCACTTGTCGAGCGGTATTTGGAACCTGGGGGTCTTTTCCGGACGATGCACGGGCGAGTCACTGCCCC
>NW_011401783.1:0-612 GCF_000754665.1 Bison bison bison | reverse complement strand
CAGTTCAACCTCTCAAGAAACCTTGTGCTAGGCACAACACTCTTTTCTGGGGGTCCACTTTCCCTACAACCACCTGATCCCATTCTGTACCCATTCCTTTGCTTCTCCCATCCTGAAACGGCCACCTGGAAGAAAGAACGACGTCGTTTTCCTTCAGAAAATGCGATTTCATGCCACATACCTTCTTTTAATACCAAGTCATACATTTCCCTTCAGCAACCAAGAACTGACTTTTTATATTGGCATTCGACAGATTGGTGAACATACCTATCAGTGATAGTAGCGCCCCCCTCCCCTCCCCGCCGCACGACACGACACGTACACACACACACACACACACACACACACACACCCCAAGATCAGAACCAAACAAACAAAAAAAATTGCTTTCTTACGTTTCACATGTCAGGATGGTGCCAGACACTATTATTGGATAGTCAAAAATCTCTTTTGTTTCTGTGTAAAAGGGAGGTCCTTTCAAGGCGTGAATGTTTCAGAACTTTAATTTATTTGGAAATGACCCAGCTCTTCAGTACACTGTCGTCACTTAGTTTAGCACAGGATAGAAACTCGGGTAACCCAAACACCTGGAGAAACGATTGTATGTTCAGT
>NW_011401782.1:0-602 GCF_000754665.1 Bison bison bison | reverse complement strand
TTCTCTGGTCAAGAATACTGGAGTGGGTTTGTCCATTCCCTTCTCCACGGGGAGTCTTCCTGGTGCAGGGATCGAACCCCCACTCTCCTGTGTCTCCTGCATTGCTAGTGGATTCTTCACCGCTGAGCCACCGGGGAAGCCCTCTGTTGCTCAATCCAGGCTTTCGTCAGTCTTGAAGCTGGGCAAATATAGGCTTTGTAGGCCTGTGAGGTGCAGTCCAACAGGTGGGCATAAAGAGACCAGTTTCCAGAGCCCCTCAGGAAGGGGTGAGAAACTTGATAGCTTGGGGTGGTGGTGACAATTACCAAGAGGAGAGGTGGTGGGGTGGGGGAGTCCCTGGGACCTGCCAGGGTGGAATAGGAGAGTTTGAGAGGAGCCTGCCTGAGCCTGTGGATCTCCCCCTGGGGGGACTTAGAAGAAAGGGTTCCTCAAATACACTGATAAATATCCTCTACACTGTAATAGGATTCCATTTGAAACAGTTACAGCCGAGGTGTTATGAGCCCATTCTTGTGTCACAGAAAGCTAGGCTGTTCCTCCATTTGGAAGGTATTATTTTATTTTCCTTGTTCCTAAAATAGCACAAAGGAAGGCTTCTGTTT
>NW_011401781.1:0-653 GCF_000754665.1 Bison bison bison | reverse complement strand
TGAACAAAGCTAGTGGAGGTGATGGAATTCCAGTTGAGCTATTGCAAATCCTAAAAGGTAATGCTGTGAAAGTGCTGCACTCAATATTCCAGCAATTTGCAAAACTCAGAGTGGCCACAGGACTGGAAAAGGTCAGTTTTCATTCCAATCCCAAAGAACGGCAATGCCAAAAAATAGTTCAAACTATGACAGAAGTGCACTCATGTCACACGGTAGCAAAGCAATGCTCCAAATTTTCCAAACCACGCTTCAACAGTACGTGAACTGAGAACTTCCAGATTTCAAGCTGGGTTTAGAAAAGGCAGAGGAACCAGAGATCAAATGGCCAACATCCATTGGATCATAGCAAAAGCAGGAGAATTCCAGAAAAACATCTACTTCCACTTTATTGACTATGCCAAGGGCTTTGCATGTGTGGATCACAACAAACTGTGGATAATTCTTCAAGAGGTAGGAATACCAAACCACCTGACCTTCCTCCTGAGAAATCTGTATGCAGGTCAAGAAGCAACAGTTAGACCTGACATGGGACAATGGACTGGTTCCAAATTGGGAAGGGAGTATGTCAAGGCTGCATATTGTCACCCTGCTTATTTACCTTACATGCAGAGTACATCTTGTGAAATGTAGGGCTGGATGAAACACAAGCTGGA
>NW_011401780.1:0-648 GCF_000754665.1 Bison bison bison | reverse complement strand
CTTCTCAATACATGTCTAAAGTCTATTTATCTGTAGCTCCATTTATTTCCAAGACTTTGACTATTATTATGCTGAATTGTTTTTCCTGTAGACTTCTTATCTCCTCCTCTTTCATTGATTTGTTGATTTTTATTGTGTTCCTTCACCTGCTGGATATGTCTCTGTCTTTTCATGTTGTTTAGATGGCTGTCTTTGAGGTCTATTTTCTGCAAACGGGAGGGTCATCATTGCTGTTAATTGGTTAGACTCCTCCCAGTGAATGTGGTGGGACCAGTGGATTGTGAAGGTTTTCTAGTTGAAGGAATTATTTTGTTGTTGTTATAGAAGATGGCTGTGGATCTCATTTTTTTTCTGAGAGTCAATGCAGTGTTCATGAGAGAATTAGGGGGTTCTATTATGGCTTTGATTCCAGTTGAGCTATTTCAAATCCTAGAAGATGATGCTGTGGAAGTGATGCACTCAATATGCCAGGAAATTTGAAAATCTCAGCAGTGGCTCGGGACTGGAAAAGGTCAGTTTTCATTCCAATCTCAAAGAAAGGGAATGCCAAAGAATGCTCAAACTGCCCTACAGTTGCAGTCATCTCACATGCTAGCAAAGTAATGCTCAAAATTCTCCAAGCCAGGCTTCAGCAATACATCAAGTGTT
>NW_011401779.1:0-536 GCF_000754665.1 Bison bison bison | reverse complement strand
TAAAAAGGAGAGACATTACTTTGCCAGCAAAGGTCTATCTAGTCAAGGCTATGGTTTTTCCAGTGGTCATGTATGGATGTAAGAGATGGACCATAAAGAAAGCTGAGCACAGAAGAATTGATGCTTTTGAACTGTGGGGTTGAAGAAGACTCTTTAGAGTCCCTTGGACTGCTAGGAGATCCAACCAATCCATCCTAAAGGGGAGCAGTCCTAGGTGTTCATTGGAAGAACTAATGTTGAAGCTGAAACTCCAGTACTTTGGCCACCTGATGCGAAGAGCTGACTCATTTGAAAAGACCTTGATCCTGGGAAAGATTGAGGGCAGGAGGAGAAGGGAACGACAGAGGTTGAGATGGGTGGATGGCATCACCGACTCAATGGACGTGGGTTTGAGTCAACTCCGGGAGTTTGTGATGGACAGGGAGGCCTGGTGTGCTGCAGTTCATGGGATCTCAAAGAGTTGGAGACGACTGAGCAACGGAACTGAACTGAACTGATAATAGATTTAAGTTTCTTTATCTCTTAAATGATCTGTT
>NW_011401778.1:0-573 GCF_000754665.1 Bison bison bison | reverse complement strand
ACATGCACTGATGATGTGGATAATCAGGCACTGATCACGTGGCTCATCAAGCACTGATCACATGTTTATCATGCAGTGATCAGTGACTGACAGGCGCTGATCATGTGACTGTGCACGCACTGATCAGGTGGCTGATCAGGAACTGACCACCTGACTGACCATGCAGTGGTCACGTGGCTGATCGTTCCCTGATCACGTGTTTATCATACGGTGATCACGTGACTGAGAGGCTCTGATCACGTAACTGAGCAGTCAGTGATCACGTGGCTGATCATGCACTGATATCGTGACTGAGCATGCACTGATCATGTTCCGGGAGCCGGTGAGGCATTCCACTCTGGACAAAGGTCATGAAGAAGGAGGCTCGGCATTCGCAAATGCGGGATCCAGCCTCAGGAGTCCACCCGGATATTCTCGAACATCTACCCCCCAAAAAATCCAGAGTCTGCCTACTTTATTGCTTTGTGCTCTCACCTCTGATTTTACTGGGGGCTGTCTCCCACCACCATCTCGCTCTCTCTGTCAAAGAGTTAACTTACAGCTCCAATTCATAAAGTTCCTGGGCAATTAGGA
>NW_011401777.1:0-697 GCF_000754665.1 Bison bison bison | reverse complement strand
CTGAGGCACTGCGAGCGCACGCCAGTGTTATTTGTTTGCAGCATCCCTCCCTCCCTCCCCACAGCGCGACTGAACAAGTGAGCCTAAAAAAAAAAAAAGTTTCCCCCACCATCCCCTTTGTGTCAGGGCAGTAACCAGACACTGAAGACACCAGCAAACAGAAGAAGTTATAACAGAGGGAAACGCCTTGGAAGCTACAGGCAATAGATTAAAACCCCGTGGTTACTACAGACTACATAGGAAGGGGCCTATACTTGAGAAATATAAGTCGGACCAAGAAACTAGCCAAAAATGAACTGAACCCACAATACTCACAACAAAACCAGAAAAAGTCCTAGATATATTTTTACTATTTTTACGATCATTCTTTCTTTCTCTCTTTTTTTTTTAATTTTTAGGAAAAAAAATTTTTTTAAGTCCTCTATTGTTCCTTTAATCACTTTTATAACCTATTACTTTGCAAAAACAAAAAAGACCCTATTTTTTTCTTCTTCAGCAAACTTCATATATATATTTTATAATTCTTTGACCTTGTTTTTTTCTTTTTTTTCCTTCTTTTCTTCTTTTCTTTAACATTGTATTTTTGAAATTCCAAACTCTAGTTTTTTTAATTTTAGCTTTTTGGTATATGTTATCAATTTTGTACCTATTAGTTTTTTTTATAATTTCTGTGTACTTTTTTTTTTTCTGTTTCTTT
>NW_011401776.1:0-612 GCF_000754665.1 Bison bison bison | reverse complement strand
CCCCGTGAACAGCTCTGAGTGGTCCAGCTAGTGAGTGCACATAAGGAAGTGACTACTGGCTAGCCCACTCTCTCCACTATTGATTCACCTCATCTCATTTGGGTCACCTCTAACTCCCTCCTCCCTCTTCTCTTCTCCATGTAACCCTGTGAACCTCTCTGAGTGACCCTCACTGTAGAGAAACTTATCATCTTTAATGTAGATGCTTTATCAATGGTGCTGTATAGAAGGAGAAGTTTTGAAACTATTGTAAAAATAAGACCGATAATCGGAAACAGGAGACTTAAGTCCAAACCCTGACTCCAGGGAACTCCTGACTCCAAGGAACGTTCATTGACAGGAGCTCATCAAATGCCTCCATACCGACACTGAAACCAAGCACCACACAAGGGCCAATAAGTTCCAGGGCAAGACATACCAAGCAAATTCTCCAGCAACAAAGGAACACAGCCCTGAGCTTCAAGATACAGGCTGCCCAAAGTCACCCCAAAACTATAGACATCTCATAACTCATTACTGGACATTTCATTGCACTCCAGAGAGAAGAAATACAGCTCCACCCACCAGAACACCGACACAAGCTTCCCTAACCAGGAAACCTTGACAAGCCAC
>NW_011401775.1:0-700 GCF_000754665.1 Bison bison bison | reverse complement strand
TAAAAAAAAGAAAAAACAAAAAACTAAATTAAAAAAAAAAAAAAACCCGACAACATTTCTTCGTACAATGCCACAGTGGAAGGAAAACAGGCCTTCAATATTAAGACCTAAATTTGCAAAAAACTTGGAGCTTTGGTGTTTTGTTTTGTTTTGTTTTGTTTTGTTTGAATCAAACCACCACATCATTTACAATTTTTACACGTTCTAATTATTCGGTTCCAAAACACCAAACTTGTACTGCACACGGTCCCCATGGAAAGGCCCCCTCAGCAGGACAGCCACAGATGCTGCCATGAAAGGGCAGCAGGGTGCCCTCCTGCCTTGTTTGCTGCCTGGGCGGCCACCAGGTTTTGAAACCCATGCACCCTACGAAGTTTCTGGGGTGCAATTCGTGGACCCTTCCCTTTCCCATCCCAGCAGGTGGTCAAGGGCCCGCTGGCCTCCAAAGTGCCAGAGGTAGGGCTGGGCCAGCCGGCCAGAGTTCAGGGTTCTGGCCCTTGGACTTGCAGCGGACACTAGGCTGCTTGGGAAAACCGCGCGGCTCTGACCTTTCAGCAAAGGGGTGGAGCGGTCAAGGCCTTGAGCCCAAAGGCGAGGCCTTTCTGCGACCGCCAGGTTGTGCCAACAGAGGGCGGACTACGTGGTTCCCTGATCCACGCAGTCCCAGTTCCCTGACCTGTGGTCCGCACCCCTCCGCCGC
>NW_011401774.1:0-609 GCF_000754665.1 Bison bison bison | reverse complement strand
TTGAAATGTCCTGGACCCTTGTCATGAGGCTGTTAGACAGCCTATGTGGGAGGCTATAGCGGTCGGTGTGGGTCTCCACTTTTGCGCAGATCATATTTTCTGCCATTGATGAACAGAGGGGGCGTTACAGGACTCTACGGTCAGGCGCCCTGGTGAGCCCCTCCCCCTCTGTACAAACCTTTAAAGACTTATCTACCACTTTCTGATTTAAGGTGATTGCCGCCACCTCCGTTTGCGCCTCCCAAAGCCTCCAAAGGTCTTGCCTAAAGCTGAAGAAGATAAAAAGTGTTTTGCACAACAGAACTATTAAAGCATACGCATACACAATATGCAGAGCATACTCCTTGGAGAAAACCCCTCATGGGGGCCTCACCCAGGCTAGGAGAGAAGCGGAATGGTAAGGGGTTTTAACAACAATATTAACCCCGGACATGCTGGTTACTCCAATTGCAACGGAGTGGCTGGCCCCCTACCTGAGGGTATTGTACGATTTGTGCTTGGGTGTAGCTTGCTTTCTTTTCAAGGAATTTCACTGGTGCCTGTTGTAGTAGATTCTGATTATATTGGGGAAATTAAAGTTTTGATCTTGCCACTTACCAAAACTGTGCA
>NW_011401773.1:0-682 GCF_000754665.1 Bison bison bison | reverse complement strand
CGCTCTGGCTCTGGCTGAGGAGCTTGCGCAGGCCAGCTGTTCCCTTGGCGTGGGTGCGTGCGAGTGTCTGTGTGTCTGTCTGTGTGCCTGCCTGTGGCTCGTCTGCTCTCTCAGGAAGGTCGAGGGCTTGGCGTGGGGGCAAAGGGGGGGCCGTCGGTAGTGCGAAGGGGAGGGGCTGAGGCGCTCCGCTCGTCCGCGCCTTCCTGGCTTCTGGTGGGTTTGGGCACCGGACAGGTGTCGCGCAAGTTGGGCGCTCAAGTTTCGCTGCGCCTAGGCCCGCAGGAGTTTCAGAGGCCCCTGGGCCGCGGGGGTTGGGAGGCGGCGGGCGCCGAAGACCGACACCTCTGGGGCCGCGCGGGCCTGAGCAGCGAATGGGATCGGGGGGGAGGTCCCGCTCAGCGAGCGCGGCCGGTCTGTAGTGGCCGCGGGTGGGAGAGCGCCGAGACCTCCGCACCCCTCAGCCCAGCCCCCAGGCCCCGCGCGCACGCACGCACGCACGCCCTCCCGGTCAATGGGGGGGTCCTGGGAAGCCCCTCGGGCCCCCGGGCCCGGCCAGGCGCTTGCTGCTCTGGTATTGGCGGTGTTCGGGGGGCGGGCCGGCGATCAGCAGGCTGGAGTCCGGTCGCAGGGCTTGCGGCTCGAAGTACAGGCACGCCCCCCGACGAGAGGTGCGGCCCGTTGG
>NW_011401772.1:0-681 GCF_000754665.1 Bison bison bison | reverse complement strand
GTTCTCATTCTCATACACTGTGTTACAAGTCCAAGCTATTACATCTCTGCCCTTTCCCCTATGAGTCCCCTTCCTAAGTCTCCTTCTTTGAGAGCCTGTCTGGAGTCCCAGCTGAGTACCAGAGGTGACTGGAGAAGGACTGGTGATGAAAGTGTCTGTGGTTAGAGATGTAATTGAAATCCCTCCAGATGTGGCCCTGTGAGTGTCTCCTGTGTATTATTAACTTGGGATGATAAATGAGGAGGCAAGGTGTTTTCATCTTTCCCTGAAGATGTGACTCTTACAGATGTGGTCTCCTTGGGAGTTCTTCCTCATAGGTGGAACTTCAGCACGTCATTGCCAGTCTGGGAATCCAGATTTCCCCAATCAATGGGTACTTCAAAAATAAAAAAGTTCCAAAACTTAGGAATTATTTATAAACTTCTGAGGGATTTATAGTATAATTATTAAGGAAGGACGGCAGTCTTTATACAGGACACCTAATTGTTCTTGTGAGAAAAACATTCTTGTGTGTACAGCAGGGAATTGAGAGATTTACCTTCTGATGTTACATGAGAATAGACTTTATATCAAATAAATTTCATTTTCTTAAAAAAAAAAGGAAAGAGGAGAGGAAGAGAAAGAGGAGGCATCAAATAAGCAGTTGCTAAATCTTGAAAGTGATTAATGGTCAGGATTTTT
>NW_011401771.1:0-845 GCF_000754665.1 Bison bison bison | reverse complement strand
CACGGACTCACGCAAATGACCAGGCATGCTTCAGTCTTATGGATCCAGACAGAACATGTAGTTGGAGGGGCTGGAGAAAACGGACTTTTTGACTCTTGCAAGTCAGAGCAAGACTGTTGATCCCATGAAAAGGAAATCTGATCATGTTACTTGATGACTTTTACTATGGACAGCATACAAGAGATGGGCAGTCAGAACAGAAGACTCACACAGTCTTTAAATGCCTCAGTTGCTTGAGAGTTCTAAAAAATATCAAGTTTATGACCCATGTGAGGAACCATCTGGACCTGGAGAGGCAGAAGGGTGACAGCTGGGAAATCCACACTACCTGCCAGCACTGCCACCACCAGTTTCCCACCCTGTTCCCGTTGCAGTGTCACATTGAAAGTGTCCATGCTTCCCGGGAGCCCTCCACGGTCTGTTATATCTGTGAATTGTCCTTCAAAACAGATCAGGTTCTCTTATAGCACATGAAGGACAGTCACAAACCTGGCAAAATGCCCTATGTGTGCCGTGTTTGCAATTACAGACTGTCAGCCTTGGCCAATGTAGAGGTACATTTTAGAATGTGGCATGGAAACATGAACAATTTGCTTTGTCTGTTTTGCTTCGAAATTTTCAAACTGGTGACATCCTTCATAAATCACACTTGGAGGCACTGAAATAAGAGGGTCTTTCCATATTCCAAGTGCTGGCTACAGTGTTTGAAAATGAAGGAAAAGACAGAGCACCAAACAAAGAATCATCAGTCTTTCAAAAAGCCAGAGCAATTGTGAGGGTTGCCTCGTGAAACAGAGGTCATGATCCAAACTTCAGTTCAGCTGGGACTGAGAGAGACAGCATCC
>NW_011401770.1:0-675 GCF_000754665.1 Bison bison bison | reverse complement strand
GAAACATGTGCAGGTGAAGCTCTCTTCCTTTTTGAGAGATGGTTAAATGCAAAATCTTCATTCAACACATATGACTTTTGTGCACTTTATTTCAAATCTCCATGACAAAACCCTAAGGCGTCCAGGAAGAAAGGAGTAGAGGGGCAGACAAAAAGAGCAACCTTTCCCCTTGGTGCCATCTCAACCAGCTGCTTAGTCCTTCATCTCAAGGACTATCACCTGGGCTTCTCTGGTTTGTCTGATTCTTGTTTCGGGGACCGTTTCTCGTCACAAGGCTGTCAACAGTGGGGTGGGGGGTGTGTGTGTGGGGGTGGCGGGGGAGCCCTTCTTTCCATTCCACATGAGACCCAGTGGACAATCCAGGCCCCGCCCACTGCATTGAGTGTGCAGCGACAATATCAACGGTAATGCCGGTGAACAATGCGTATTCCTGGAATCCACTCCGTTGGCTACTGACTGTGTGTGCTGGTGGTCTGGAACCTAGACCTGGAAGCTTTCTGGATGATTGCAAATGACACCAAAGTCTGAGGACGATGGAAGATCTTCACATTTCTGCAAGAGCCACACACCTCCAGAAGGAACCACAAGACTTTCCTGAAATGGTCAAGGTATAAGTATTGGACTCAACGTTGGAAGGTCTCCACCTTTGCTATGGAAGTCAAACGATCTTTCTTT
>NW_011401769.1:0-767 GCF_000754665.1 Bison bison bison | reverse complement strand
AAGAGGCATCCCGAATTCCCCGTCGTAACTCGAGAATCCCGCCGAAACTCAAGAAAACCACGTGGTTCCCCGTCATCGCAAGATGAAGCCCTTTCCCGCTACAGCGTCTCAGGAGAAGTCCCACGTTAGGAATTGGAGGTCGAAACGGTACTTGGCACCCTTGATGCGCCCCACAAAGTTCCCCGGCATCCCGGTCTCCCTGGAGAGGAACACCGAGGTTTTCCGGCACCACTTCCTCTGAGCCCCTTCTACCTTCCTGATCTCCAAAGGAGGGTCGACTCCCCTGCTTTGTCTGGAAGGGGTTCCCGACCTTCCGGTCGCACCTCAGGATGAGGCCGGTCTCACGACGACATTCCAGACGTGGCCTCGTGGGTGCTTCCACATTGCGAAGCACCCCGATTTCCCGGTCCCCTCTTGGTAAGAACCCGATGCCCGGACACCTCTCCGAACTCCACCCTGTGAATGAAGTCAACACGAAGGGGCAGTGACTCGCCCGGGCATCGTCCGGAAAAGACCCCCAGGTTCCAAATACCGCTCGACAAGTGGCCTCTCTCCCCGGGGACACCTCGAGAGGCAAGCGGAGTTCCATGCCTCAACCCAAGACGAGGCCTGACTCTCCTGTCCCCAGTCTGCAGGGACCCTGCGATCGGAGTCTGAAATCAGAGGAACCCTGAGGTTCCTGCCTCAACTGGAGATGGAGGCCCCTGTTCCCAATGCAACCAAACCCCCGTGGACGTCCCGAGACGGCCCCCCACCACCTCCAGTTT
>NW_011401768.1:0-597 GCF_000754665.1 Bison bison bison | reverse complement strand
GCGCGTCATTGCTCTCGAGTCATGTAGGGGAACCTGGCCTCGAGACGTGTTGAAGAAGGTCTCTCGAGGTCGTTTCTCGGGTTGAGGCAGGAAACCCTGGCTTCCCTCGACTTGTGCAGGTGACCTCAGGGGGCGTTCTCATGGTGGCGTCTGAGAAGTCAGGGAAACGTGGAGTGGGGGGGGCCGGTCTCGGGACGTCCACGGGTTTGGTGCATTGGAAGAGGGCCTCATCTCCAGTTGAGGCAGGAACCTCAGGGTTCCTCTGATTTCAGACTCCGATCGCAGGGTCCCTGCAGACTGGGGACAGGAGAGTCAGGCCTCGTCTTGGGTTGAGGCATGGAACTCCGCTTGCCTCTCGAGGTGTCCCCGGGGAGAGAGGCCACTTGTCGAGCGGTATTTGGAACCTGGGGGTCTTTTCCGGACGATGCACGGGCGAGTCACTGCCCCTTCGTGTTGACTTCATTCACAGGGTGGAGTTCGGAGAGGTGTCCGGGCATCGGGTTCTTACCAAGAGGGGACCGGGAAATCGGGGTGCTTCGCAATGTGGAAGCACCCACGAGGCCACGTCTGGAATGTCGTCGTGAGACCGGCCTCATC
>NW_011401767.1:0-616 GCF_000754665.1 Bison bison bison | reverse complement strand
ATGCTCAGTCACGTGATCTGACTTGATCAGCCACGTGATCAGTGCCTGCAGAGTCTCGTGATCAGGGCCTGCTGAGCTGCGTGATTCCTGCCGGCTCATCTGCATGACAATTGCCATCTGAGCTGCGTGATTCCTGTGGGCTCATCTGCTTGACAATTGCCAGCTGAGCTGCGTGATTCCTGCCTGGTCACGTGCTTGATTATTGCCAGTTGAGCAGCATGATTCCTCACTGCTGAGCTCCATGCTTATTGCCTGCTGATTGCATGGTTCGTGTCTGCTCAGCTCTTTGAGTATTGCCTCCTGAGGTCCCTGTTCGGTCGCCACCTCCCGGGGACCAGACCCAACTGATCCAGGGTATTCGAAGGAGAGATGGCCTAGGCGACTATTTATATGCTAATCACAGATGTCAAGAATAATAGTATGAGAAGAGCTCAGTAGGAATATTCAGTGGAGAAAAGAGACTGAGTAGCTTGGTTTACGCGGAAGACCAATCAAACTTCAAGACAAGAAGTTTGCACCACTTACGTAGGCCGCAGGCGCCCTCTCGAATAGCGAAAGGTGCCTCACCCTAGACACCTTCTCGAGTAGGTCTTAGCAGCCCAGGCATAATAGTAAG
>NW_011401766.1:0-654 GCF_000754665.1 Bison bison bison | reverse complement strand
ACACAGCAGTAAGGGATATGGAAACTGAGCAGCAAACAATGGCCCAACAAGTGAAAAACCATTCACCAATACAATTTCTAATCAATCTTTTAACTACTCAAAAGAATCTGTGTTTAGACAGTTTAGAACATCTCCTGCCTCTCACAGTTGGGAGGCTCTGAACAGTCACATGTGGCCGGAAAAACCTATTCAGGCAGGCTAGAGGATTTCCAAAGGAGTTTGTAGGTTAAACACTGTCACACCCAGGAATTATTAACTGGAACTGTAAGCTAACTCTTTTTTCAGAGAGAGGTAGTGGGGGAGAGCCCCCCGTAAAGTCAGAGGTTTAGGTGAAAGCACAAGCAGAAAGGAGGCAGACTCTGGGTTTGGGGGTATATGCTCGAGAATTTCCAGGGGGACTCCTGAAGCTCGATCCCGCCTTTGCGTATGCCGAGCCTCCTTCCTCATGACCTTTGTCATGGGCGGAGTTCCTCCCTGGCTCCCAGCAGTGGTAGAATTCCAGTTGAGCTATTCCAGATCCTGAAAGATGATGCTGTGGAAAGTGCTGCACTCAATATGCAATATGCAATATGCACTCAATATGCAATATGCCGGCTCACGGCAGTACGGGAATCTGGCCTCGAGACGTGTTGAAGAAGGTCTCTCGAAGGTCTT
>NW_011401765.1:0-674 GCF_000754665.1 Bison bison bison | reverse complement strand
GGAGCACCGAGGTTTTCCGGCACCACTTCCTCAGAGCCACTTCTACCCTCCTGATCTGGACAGGAGGGTCGACTCCCCTGCTTTGTCTAGAAGGGGTTCCCGACCTCCAGTCACACCTCAGGATGAGGCCGGTCTCACGACGACATTCCAGACGTGGCCTCGTGGGTGGTTCCACATTCCGAAGGACCCCGATTTCCCGGTCCCCTCTTGATAAGAACCCGATGCCCGGATACCTCTTCGAACTCCACCCTGTGAATGAAGTCAACACGAAGGGGTAGTGACTCGCCCGTGCATCGTTGGGAAAAAAAACCCCAGGTTCCAAATATCCCTCGACAAGTGGCCTGTCTCCCCGGGAACACCTCGAGAGGCAAGCGGAATTCCAGGCCTCAACCCAAGACGAGGGCTGACTCTCCTGTCCCAAGTCTGCAGGGACCCTGGAATCGGAGTCTGAAATCAGAGTAACCCTGAGGTTCCTGCCTCAACTGGAGATGAGGTCCTCTTCGAATGCACCAAACCCAGTGGAGTGCCGAGAGGCCCCTCCCACCTCCAGTTTCCCTGACTTCTCAGAGCCACCATGAGAAGCCCCCTGAAGTCACCTGCACAAGTCAAGGGAAGCCAGGGTTTTTGCCTCAACCCGAGAAAAACCTCGAGAGACCTTCTTCAACACGTCTCCA
>NW_011401764.1:0-674 GCF_000754665.1 Bison bison bison | reverse complement strand
CCTGAGGCGTTTGGAGAGAGGTCGCGAGGTTGGCCTCTGGGCCATGCAGGAGACGAAGGCCCTCATCTCCGCGATGACGGGGAAGGCTCGGGGTGGTTCTCGAGCGGCGGCCCCAGGGTGCGGTTTCTCACGAGGTACGACGGCGAGGTCAGTGAGCCTCTCGTGGGGCGCCAGGGAAGTCGGGTCTCCATGCGAGTGGCGAGGGGAGCGCGTCATGGCTCTCGAGTCATGGTAAGGGAATCTGGCCTCGAGACGTGTTGAAGAAGGTCTCTCGAGCTCTTTCTCGGGTTGAGACAGGAAACCCTGGCTTCCCTGGACTTGTGCAGGTGACCTCAGGGGGCTTCTCATGGTGGCTCTGAGAAGTCAGGGAAACTGGAGGTGGGAGGGGCCTCTCGGGACTCCCCGGGGTTTGGTGCATTGGAAGAGGGCCTCATCTCCAGTTGAGGCAGGAACCTCAGGGTTCCTCTGATTTCAGACTCCGATCGCAGGGTCCCTGCAGACTGGGGACAGGAGAGTCAAGCCTCGTATTGGGTTGAGGCATGGAACTCCGCTTGCCTCTCGAGGTGTCCCCGGGGAGAGAGGCCACTTGTCGAGCTGTATTTGGAACCTGGGGGTTTTTCCGGACGACGCACGGGCGAGTCACTGCCCCTTCGTGTTGACTTCATTCACAGGGT
>NW_011401763.1:0-618 GCF_000754665.1 Bison bison bison | reverse complement strand
ATAATCTCTAGGTTCATCCATGCTGCTGCACATGGCATTATTTTGGCTCAAGTTCTTTTGACAAAGCAAAGTTGCTCTAATTTTCATGTTAGTACTAATCAGTGATACCTAGTGAATAATACTCTAGAGTTCATAAATGACAAAATTTTTGCCAGAAAATTTTATCTATTCATTTAGTCTTTCCACTTTAAGACTCCTCAATTTTAGAAGAAAAAAAATAACTAAGTATAGATTATCCATACTTGTTTATAGTACAGAAAAAGAAAAAAATCCCAATAAAATTCAACATTGAGAAAAATACTTAGTAAATTCTGAATATGAAAGAACTTTCTTGATCTAATTAATGGTATCTATTAAAAGAAAAAAACCAGAGCCAGCCACCTTCCAAACTTAAAAGTATGCCCATCAGAGTCAGAAACAAGACAAAACACCAGCTATCACTACTTCTACTCTGTGAATCCTTGCCAATGTAACAAGAAAAAGGGTTGTAACAATTATAAAGGAAAAAACTTGCTAATTTACTCACTGACACCTACATAGGAAATCCAAAAGAGCAAACAAATAAAACACAAAGAATTATAGAAGGCTTCAGCAATACTGCAGGATTAAAATCAATAT
>NW_011401762.1:0-692 GCF_000754665.1 Bison bison bison | reverse complement strand
AGACAGTCAGTGTGTGTCTCGTAGAAATGGTACATCTGTGGTTTTTAGTCTGTGCTAGACTTCAAAACTGGGATCTCCTGTTATTGTATGCAACCTTGAACTCCACCTCTGCAGTGTTTCTTCTGTGATTAAATAGGTTATAATTATAAGTAAATTCAGAGCAACTGAGTACTTATCTAAAAAGATTACCTTTGGCTACACTGGTGAGCTACACTGAAACTTTACAACAAAATGTCTCTGGACAAGGAGAATAAGAGAAGAGAAACGAAAGGACACTAATTCATCATGTAATTTACTGTTGGTAAGCCCAGCAGTAAAGAGACATTGGTCAATTGCTCTGACCCTGATGAAATTTATAAACTGAGATCATCGTTGTTTATGCTTGCAGATGTTAACTGGAAAAGTTATATATGCATAAACCTTTCTTCCTGCCTTGGCAGATATGTATAATTATATTAAAATGGTTCTAGCACACACACACACACACACACACACACACACATACACAAAAGCCTCATAACGACTCCTTGGTGTTTAACTTTACCTTTAGCTACTCGTTTGTGTCCCAGCTACTGAGATGAAGGTGCTTTCTAACTTTTTAGAATATTAAAGTGGTAGTTTCATTAGTTAATCAAAAGTGCATTATGTACCAATTATATACAAAGCACTAGGCTAAACTGGTTATATGTGTG
>NW_011401761.1:0-578 GCF_000754665.1 Bison bison bison | reverse complement strand
TATTGTCTGTGGGCCCCACCCCCACCTTCCCCCACCCTCCCCCTGCAGGGCCTCGCCGGATAGCTTCATTCAAATGCAGAAAGCTTTCCAGTCAAGTCAGAGCCTCTGACTTCGCCTCGAGCTTCTCTCTATTGAATGGTGATCCGCCCCACCCAGCCATTCCATGTCTCCACCTTGAGACGGCCCCTTCGGCACCGCGCGGAGGAAGGGGGCTGGGGGGTGGGGAGGGAGGCCGAGGGACAGATTCGCCTCGTGTCAGGCCAAAGGAGTCTCCTCCTTTTGGTAACCCCAGGAAACCCCGCTCACGCGTGTGAGGATCACGGACGTGCGTGGAAACAGCCACCGTCCCTTGACATCTTCCCCTCCGTGGGAGGAGGTTTTCCTCCCTGCCTGCCTTCAGAGGGACAGAAAAGGAGGGAGGGGCAGAGCGTTCCTCTGGCGCTGGCCGGCTCTTAAGTCACTTGACTCCAAAACACTCCACAGGGCACGGAGGTTCACGTGCAGTGGGGTGGGGTGGGGTGGGGTGGGGTGGGGACGGCGGCCTACTCCGGACCCCACCAGTTTTCCCTCCTCTTGAC
>NW_011401760.1:0-831 GCF_000754665.1 Bison bison bison | reverse complement strand
CCCTGCTTTGTCTGGAAGGGGTTCCCGACCTTCCGGTCGCACCTCAGGATGAGGCCGGTCTCACGAAGACAGTCCAGACGTGGCCTCGTGGGTGGTTCCACATTCCGTAGGACCCCGATTTCCCGGTCCCCTCTTGATAAGAACCCGATGCCCGGACACGTCTCCGAACTCCACCCTGTGAATGAAGTCAACACGAAGGGGCAGTTTTTCCGTGCATCGTTCGGAAAAAACCCCAGGTTCCAAATACAGGTCGACAAGCGGCCTCTCTCCCCGGGGACATGTCGAGAGCCAAGCGGAGTTCCATGCCTCACTCCAAGAAGAGGCCTGACTCTCCTCTCCCCAGTCGACAGTGACCCTGCAATCGGAGTCTGAAATCAGAGGTACCCTGTGGTTCCTGCCTCAACTGGAGATGAGGCCCTCTTCCAATGCACCAAACCCAGTGGGGTCCCGAGAGGCCCCTCCCACCTCCAGTTTCCCTGGCTTCTCAGAGCCACCATGAGAAGCCCCCTGAGGTCACCTGCACAAGTCGAGGGAACCCAGGGATTCCTGCCTCAACCCGGGAAAGAACTCGAGAGACCTTCTTCAACACGTCTCGAGGCCAGATTCCCCTAGCATGGCTCGGGAGCAATGACGAGCTCCCCCTCGCCACTCGCATGGAGACCCGACTTCCCTGGCGCCCCACGAGAGGCTCACTGACCTCGCCGTCGTACCTCGTGAGAAACCGCACACTGGGGCCGCCGCTCGAGAACAACCCGAGACTTCCCCCGTCATCGAGAGATGAGGGCCTTCGTCTCCTGCATGGGCTAGAGACCAATCTCGCGACCTCTCTCC
>NW_011401759.1:0-709 GCF_000754665.1 Bison bison bison | reverse complement strand
ATGATCTGATTCTGCATTATTGCTGAGTCATATAATTATTTCACTATATATCAGAGTGTAATAATAATAGAAATAAAGTACACAATAAATGTTGTGCATTTGAATCATCCCAAAACCATTCCCCTACTCCCATTCATGGAAAACTGTCTTCCACGAAACCTGTCTCTGGTGTCAAAAAGACTGGGGACCACTGCCCCAAATAAATCTCTCATCCCACAATACCCTATTGTTTCCTATCTTGCCCATCAAAATTTATCCATTGTATTTCTCATCTGCCAGAGGTCCATTAAATAAAAAAATAAGATGACTTGATGGGCTTCTGATTAGCTGTCTCCAAAGTAATGGAAGTAAGGAGTTCCCAAGGGGTTTGGGGTAAAGAACCTCTTTCCCCCCTTAACATCATAAAGACAGCTTGTCTATATATCTCTACAAAGGGTCTTTGCTTCCCCCCCAAGTTTTATTTCCAGGCATCACTAGAACTTCTGGGGTGGCCAATAAGTTACTTCAGTTCATTACCCACTATGTAAAACAGTATTTACTTAGTACCTCCTCAAGCTCTAAGGAGCAGTCAACGTTAAGACCTTCCTCAGCAACTGAATGCCTCTCTCACAATTCAGCAATAACGAAAGTATACATTATTATAGACGTATAATATGCCAGACTGGAACAGTTTTGAGGGATACAGGAGACGTAAAAACAATCTGTCACA
>NW_011401758.1:0-503 GCF_000754665.1 Bison bison bison | reverse complement strand
AAGATTGAAGGCAGGAGGAGAAGGGGACAACAGAGGATGAGATGGTTGGATGGCATCACCAACTCAATGGACGTGAGTTTGGGTAAACTTTGAAACTCCGTACACGAATGGATGGAAGGAGGGAGGAAGACGGACAGATAGAGTAAACAGATGGATGGGTAGTGAGTTCCATTACAGAGTGTTCTGCTCCTTTTGGGGGCACTCAAACATTATTTATTATTGAGTTAACCTTGAAAAAGAGGCCAGTTTTCCAAAGATGAAATGAATGTGAAGACTAGTTACCATCTCTGCAATTCATGTTAAGAGATATGGAATGCCTAGTCTGAACTTTATATATGGACTTGACTCTAGTTTCTACTAAGACTTATTTAAAACCTGGAATAAATTATTTTAAAAACTACTACACATAATAGGGTCACCTCCACCATTTTCTGGATATGTAGGATTGACCATAATGCTATGAAAGTGGAATGTACAGAATACTTTTTAAAAAATGTATTAAT
>NW_011401757.1:0-820 GCF_000754665.1 Bison bison bison | reverse complement strand
AAGGAGCAGGCTGCGGGAGTGTGGGAGACGTGACTGGTGCCTGACTGGTGCCTCAGCTCAGCTCTCGCCTTCCCTTCGGACCTAGGAGCCAGGCGTCCTTGCAGAGGGCTTAGGGGCTGGGGGTGTGCACACTGCCCCAGCCTCCCGCAGGGAGAGCTCTTTCCGAGGGAAAGGAAGCGCCCCAGGCTGCATTCCCAAGCTGGTGCTTCCCTGCCCAGACTGAGCGCCGCACGGAGGGAATCAGGGTCCCGGTGCCCCTGGCTTGGGGAGGCGGCTCCACAGCCAGAGTGGTGCTCCGTTTGTGCCCAGAAAGCGCCTGCCAGACCGGGCCGTCCCTGGAGCTGTCCTCCCGCCTAGAGGCAGGTGGATGTGCTGTGCGGGCTTCCCCTCGTGCGTTTGGGCTCCCCTAGCACAGCCGCAGCGCAGGGGAACCAGCCCATGATCAGTGAGCTCCGGGCAGTACTTTGGCCCCAGGTTTGGAGCCCAATGCCCGGAACGCGGGAGAGAAGAGGCTGGCTGCCGGCGGGTGCTTGCAAGCCTGTTACTGGGAAGGACCGAGTGAGCTTCCACACCGGCGGAGCTCCAGCTCTGCGCCCAGGCGCGATAGCACAGAGCCCCGGCCGAGAGGCTGCTCTGGCCTGGGCGAGCCTCCCCAAGCCCTGCCCAGCTTCTAGCGTTCGCGCCCGGGAAGGAGCAGGCTGCGGGAGTGTGGGAGACGTGACCGGTGCCTGACTGCTGCCTCAGCTCAGCTCTCGCCTTCCCTTCGGACCTAGGAGCCAGGCGTCCTTGCAGAGGGCTTAGGGGCTGGGGGTGTGCACAC
>NW_011401756.1:0-901 GCF_000754665.1 Bison bison bison | reverse complement strand
ATGTTAAAATATTGGATGTTTGACAAACTTTCCTAGCACTGTGAAACCAGATATAAGTCCTGAAGCAACTTAAAGTGGTATTTTACTGTATATATAAAATATATTTTTTCATTGAGGATCATATTCTTTCTAACATGTTACCTGTTAAACTACTAATGGAGGTGTTTTATTTGATGCTATTTAGTTGGTTTCATTAAAGGAATACATTTTTATAACTTAGCTTTGCTTGTCAGTTTTACCTTGGTTTATAAAGAAACTAAATAATGTAATCCTTTGATTTTAGTTACAGACCTACTATAATCCAAATTTCAAAAGAGGTCATCCTCAACTTTTATTAAGAGTGCAAAGAAGAGTTGGGATTAATAATGTGTCTCAAATATCTTCATTAGTGCAAGATAACAAGAAGCATGTTAAAGCAAGTGTCAACGAAGATGATCGTAACTCTGAATTTATTCCAGAAATTAGTAGAGAGAGCGCATTTTCAGCCTCCGCAAGTTTACGTGTGCCTTTCATACAAAAGCCTCATACCATCCAGATTGTCACTAATACAAATGCCCTATCTCCATGTGACTTACCTAACCACCCATCACCAATATCGGTTAGACAAACAGAACAGATTTTGGTAAATCAACCTGCTGTTTTAAAAAAGTTGAGCATTTTTAATTGGCATTCACATAGCAGCTACACTCAAGTAAATGGCCCCATTGAGGACTTTGCTACTACAACTACATCTACTTCTCAGAACCACATTGTATCCCCATTACAGAGCACTTATTCTGGACTGATGGTGGAGCCTTCGAAATTTCCAGTCAGGCATAGCAATATGTCAGGCCATGACAATCCTTTTCCTAACCTGCAAGAGACAGGCAACTCGTGGTTCTCAGTGCCAACAAGCACTTAC
>NW_011401755.1:0-671 GCF_000754665.1 Bison bison bison | reverse complement strand
ATACAGACCTTGGAACACTCTCAACTGGATTTTACCGCCGCTGGAGCAGCTAATGACTTTTTTCACACCATCTCTAACTTTATTTCTGGAAAAAATATTCTGTCTAATATCCCTAGTCTCTAATTCTACTTCTCATAATCATTCTTCCTTGTATTGTAAGAATTCTTCGGCAGAGCATTCAGAGGCTCGCGACTGAGCTGCATCTGGCTGTTTAAGAATAAAAAAGGGGGAGATGTTGGGGGCCAGAGTGAGGTACTCCGCCCGTGACAAAGGTCATGAGGAAGGAGGCTCGACATACGCAAAGGCGGGATCGAGCCTCAGGAGTCCCCCTGGAAATCCTCGAGCGTCTACCCCCATAACGAGAGCCTGCCTACTTTACTACTTTGTGCTCTTACCTACACCTCTGACTTTACGGGGGGCTGTCCCCCACCACCTCTTTCGGAGAAGGAGTTAACCTAGAGCTCCAGTCAATAAAAACTCTTGGGTGTGACAAGAGTGTTCTAACCTACAAACTCCTCTGAAGGTTCTCTAGCCTGCCTGACAGGCTCCTCCGGCCACATGTGATTGCTCACAGCCTCCCAACCGTGAGAGGCACGAGATGCTTTAAACCCTCTAAAACAGGTTCTTTAGAGAAGTTAGAAAACTATAAGTATAGTGAGTGGGCTAATTAG
>NW_011401754.1:0-668 GCF_000754665.1 Bison bison bison | reverse complement strand
CCTCCCTCCTCCCCTCCTCCCTCCTCCCTCCTCCCTCCTCCTCCTCCTCCTCCCTCTCCTCTCTCTCTCTTCTGCTTTTAAGCTGCCAGGACAGTTCCCGAGTTGACTTTCCTGCCTGGGGTTTTGTCTCATTTCGTTTCTGAGCTACGTGAAAAAGTTATGTATTCATTGAGGTGGCTGTTGTCACGGGACCCGGGGTTTATTTAGTGGATCCCTATTGGACTCCGTCCTCCTCACCAGCCACGCCCCTCAACTACCACCCCCCCCCCACACCCTCCCCGCAACCCCCCAACCCCCACCCCCCGCAGCCCTGCCACCCCAGACCTCCCAGGCCGTCTGCCTTTCCGCTGTTTGTGGCCAGTGGTGTTGAAATCCATGTTCTCCTGACCTCAAGTGCACTTTCCCCACCCACCCGCGCATGCTTGTGTGTGTCGTCTCTGGACTTTGTCACGGTGTCTCTACCCAGGTTGAGTTTTGTGTTCTCTTCTTGGGGGTCCGAGTGTCTCCTTCTTTTCCTTTCTTACTCCTAGGCTTGCGTGTCTGTGTCCGTGTCTGCTTTCGAAAGTCCTGCTTTGTTCTCCCAGCAGCGCTTGCCTGGTTTCGCTTTGCCGGTCCCTCCCTCCCTCCCTCCTTCCTTCCCTCCTTTTCTCCCTCCCTCCCGCCCCCCC
>NW_011401753.1:0-798 GCF_000754665.1 Bison bison bison | reverse complement strand
TTTATCGAGCCCATCTTTGCATGAAATCTCCCTTGGTATCTCCAATTTCTTGAAGTGATCTCTAGTCTTTCCCATTCTGTTGTTTTCCTCCTTTTCTTTGCATCGTCCCTGAGGAAGGCTTTCTTATCTCTTCTTTCTCTTCCTTGGAACTCTGCATTCAGATGCTTTACATCTTTCCTTTTCTCCTTTGCTTTTCACTTCTCTTCGTTTCACAGCTATGTGGATTTAATCTGCAGCTTGTACAGGTGGTAGGAAGGTTTTGGGTCTTCTTCCTTAACAACACTGCCCCTGGTTTCCAATTGTGGTTTTATTCCCACTTCTGAATGTGAATCATCCACTGGGGTTAGCTCTTGAGACTGTCCTGGAGGACTTGGGTTTGCCCCTGTGAGGGAGCCAGATGTGGGGATGCAACTGCTTCAGTTATAGTGGCTCTGGCTGCATCAGGGACTCAGAGGAGTTGGTGGCTAGGGCAGCAGGACATAGTGCTCTAGAAGGGTATGTCAACCAGTACTGGCCCATACGTACCAGTATTTTTGCATGTAGAAGCCCCTTCCCTGAGAAAGAAGCCTGGCAAGCCACAGTTACAATGTCACATGCAAATGGACACTAAGGGCGGCAGTGAGGAGATACCCCTCCTCCAAGGTAAAGAGCAGTGGCTGCGCTTTGATGGAGCGGCTGTGAAGGGATACCCCACACCCAAGGTAAGAGAAACCCAAGTAAGATGGTATGTGTTGCAAGAGGGCATCAGAAGGCAGACACACTGAAACCATACTCAACAAAAAACTAGTACAATCTAAT
>NW_011401752.1:0-577 GCF_000754665.1 Bison bison bison | reverse complement strand
TCCATCTAATCACACTAGGACCACAGCCTTGTCTAACTCAAGAAACTAAGCCATGCCCTAGGGGCAACCCAAGACGGGCGGGTCATGGTGGAGAGATCTGACAGAAGGTGGTCCACTGGAGAAGGGAATGGCAATCCGCTTTAGTATTCTTGCCTTGAGAACCCCATGAACAGTATCAAAAGGCAAAATGATAGGATACTGAAAGGGGAACTCCCCAGGTCAGTAAGGACCCAATATGCTACTGGATATCAGTGGAGAAATAACTCCAGAAAGAATGAAGGGATGGAGCCAAAGCAAAAACAATACCCAGCTGCGGATGTGACTGGTGACAGAAGCAAGGTCTGATGCTGTAAAGAGCAATATTGCATAGGAACCTGGAATGTCAGGTCCATGAATCAAGGCAAATTGGAAGTGGTCAAACAAGAGATGGCAAGAGTGAATGTAGACATTCTAGGAATCAGCGAACTAAAATGGACTGGAATGGGTGAATTTAATTCAGATGAGCATTATATCTACTACTGCAGGCAGGAATCCCTCAGAAGAAATGGAGTAGCCATCATGGTCAACAAAAGATTCC
>NW_011401751.1:0-696 GCF_000754665.1 Bison bison bison | reverse complement strand
TGTGACAAAGAGTCAGACACGACTGAAGCGACTTAGCACGCACACACGTGGACCTGGGGCTAGTCTTCCATTCCTAGCTCGTGCCACTCCAAGTCCACCCATCCCCACTACGGACAAATGTCTTCACCCTCTGCTGAATGGTCTTTTGTATTTTAAGGAACAGTTTACTCTCTCCTGGGTGGTCTCAGCAGTGCTTCTCTCTCACTGACTCTTAATCTTTGTGGACATCAGAATCACTGGTGGAGCGTTTCCTTTTCCGTTTTTATCTTGTAAGTAGATATACAGGCACTTGGTATAAAACTTAAAGGTAAAAAAATGCTCTGAAAAGCAAGTCTCCCGCCCGCCTCCACTCCCAGTCACACAATTCCCTTCCTGGAGGCACCCTCTATTCCAGCTTTCTGACCACCCAGCGTGGGCACAGACAGACTTCGATTGGACAAAGGATAACATATACTCTACACACTGTTCTGCTCCTGCCTTTTTTAACTTCACGATAAATTTTGGAGATAGTTCCAAATCAGTTCACACAGCACTTCCTCAGTCTTTTAAAAAAGATGTGGAGTATTCATTGCAAGGCTGAACCACAGTTCTAAAAAAGCAGAAGCTTTTTGGATGGGTGAGTCCTTTGCAGTCTTTGCTGTTACAAACCTTGCTGCATTGCCTATCTTCAAAGCCTCTTTGTTTTTACCAAATAAG
>NW_011401750.1:0-570 GCF_000754665.1 Bison bison bison | reverse complement strand
TGGGAGAGAACAGAATCAAAGCCTCTATACTGTGGCTGTGGGTCAAGGTTTGGAGGAGACACATGTCCCTGCCTTGTGACACAACAGAGTTGACTTAGAGAGATGAGGATGACAGGTGAGTTTGGAGGGCTCCTAAGGGCCATTAAAAATGATGCATTCCCCCACCCCCCCATCAAATCATCTGAGTTGCCCCCCATTCTGCCCTAGAGGTATCAGGATTGAGCTTTGTGATGTCAATTCTCAGCCAGGGCCACCATTGGCTGGGGAAGTGAGTTGCTGATATCTTAAAGCATAATGGTGTGGACCCTAGGGAGGTGTATATAGAGGTGTGCTCAGGGGCTCTGGAGCAGACCACTGGGTGTCTTCAAAATGACTAAAGAGACTCAGAAGCCACAAGGCTCTAGAGCACTTATGGAACAGCTGACTTCAGGTAACCAGGAGGAAAAGATGAAGACTTCCTGTCAACTGAGGTCCACAAAAGTGTCAAGGTGATTTGAACCCATCCAAGCTCCTCTTGCCCATTGACACCGCCCCATGAGACCCCCCTGCCCTCTACTGGCCTGGCACATA
>NW_011401749.1:0-561 GCF_000754665.1 Bison bison bison | reverse complement strand
CAAGAATGTTACAGATACCAAGGGAACATTGCATGCAAAATTGGCACAATAAAGGAGAGAAACAATATGGACCTGACAGAAGCAGAATCTATTAAGAAGTGGTGGCAAAATACGCAGAACTAGTACCAAATAATAATAATAATAAAAATAATAATAAGATCTTAATGACCCAGTTAGCTGTGATGGTGTCTTTACTCACCTAGAACCAGACATCCTGGAATGTGAAATCAAGTAGCCCTTAGTAAATCACTATGAACAAAGTTACTAGAGGTGATGGGTTTCCAGTCGTGCAGTTTCAAGTCCTATCAGATTATACCATTAAAATCCTGCACTCAATATGCCAGAAACTTTGGAAAACTCGGCATTGGCCACAGAACTGGAAAAGGTTAGTTTAAAGTCCAATCCCAAAGAAAGGCTATGCCAAAGAATGTTCAAACTACAACACAATTGCATGTATCTCACATGCAAGCAAAGTGATGCTCAAAGTTCTCCAAGCCAGGCTTCAACAGTACGTGAACCCAGAATTTCCAGATGTTAAGGGTGGATTTAGAAAAGTCAGAG
>NW_011401748.1:0-585 GCF_000754665.1 Bison bison bison | reverse complement strand
TATTGTCTTGATAACTGTAGCTTTGTACTATAGTCTGCAGTCATGCAGGTTGATTCCTTCAGTTCCATTCTTCTTTCTCAAGATTGCTTTGGCTATTCGAGGTTTTTTTTTTTTCCCCTTTCATACAAACTGTGCAATGATTTGTCCTAGTTCTCTGAAAAACACTTTTGGTAGGTTGATAATTACTTTAAATGTAAACAGATTAAATGTTCCAGCCAAAAGACACAGACTGATTGAATGGATACAAAAACATGGCCCATATATATATGCTGTCAACCAGAAACCACCTTCAGATGCAAAGACACATATAGCCTGAAATTGAGAGGATGGGAAAATACGTTCTATGCAAATGGAAAGCAAAAGAAGGCTGGAATATTAATCCTGATATCAGACAGGCCTTAAAATAAGAATACTATAAAAATAAGGAAAGACACTACACTATGATAAAAGGATCAATCCAAGAGGGAGACATAACAGTTGTAAACATCTATGCACTGAACACTTTATTGCCGAATTTTACCTTAAATTGAAGAAACTAGCGAAAATGACTAGATGATTCAGGTATGAACTAAATCAAATCCCTTA
>NW_011401747.1:0-579 GCF_000754665.1 Bison bison bison | reverse complement strand
ACCAGGGTTGAGATGCAGGAAGAATTTCAGGCAGGGAAAATAGCATCTTGGAAGGCTATGTGACCAGGGAAACTTAGGACATTCAAGAAACGAAAAATGCCCTATGGGATGGAAGCCAAAGAGTGCAGAGGGCATTCCAGGCAAAAGACATCAGAGAAGAACGTGAGGAGCAAGCCTGAAGGGAAGTGGTCGTATCTTCAATATGCTGGGAAAATACGAGAGCCGTTGGAGCAGGGAGGTGACAGCATTGCATCTGCATTTCCAAAAGGTCATCTTGCTCCACGTCACTAATGATTGGGAGAGGCTCAACTCCAAACTCCAAGGAGGGACCACTTCACATGAGTCCGGCTGGGCCTCACTGCGATGTCTGTCAATAACCGATGCTGGAGAAGATGTGGAGCAAAGGGAACTCTCCTCCACGGTGAGTAGGAATGGGCGTGGGTAGAGCCGGTATGGAAAAGAATATGGAGGTTCCCGAAGGAACTAAAAGTGGAAGTAGCCTATGGTCCAGCAGTCCGACTCCCAGGCATAGATCCACCCACGGTATAAGTGAACAAGATAGATGCCCCGTTTGGGCAC
>NW_011401746.1:0-1071 GCF_000754665.1 Bison bison bison | reverse complement strand
GGCCCCTCCCACCTCCAGTTTCCCTGGCTTCTCAGAGCCACCATGACGAAGCCCCCTGAGGTCACCTGCACAAGTCGAGGGAACCCAGGGTTCCTGCCTCAACCCGAGAAAGACCTCGAGAGACCTTCTCAACACGTCTCGAGGCCAGATTCCCCTAGCATGGCTCGGGAAATGACGCGCTCCCCCTCGCCACTCGCATGGAGACCCGACTTCCCTGGCGCCCCACGAGAGGCTCACTGACCTCGCCGTCGTACCTCGTGAGAAACCGCACACTGGGGCCGCCGCTCGAGAACAACCCCGAGATTCCCCCGTCATCGAGAAATGAGGGCCTTCGTCTCCTGCATGGCCTAGAGACCAATCTCGCGACCTCTCTCCAAACGCCTCAGGAGGCTTGACTCCCTTGAGTCCACCCAGTGAGCTCCAAGAGATACCCCTCGCGATTCGAGAGCAGGGCGGGGTTCTTTGCTTCCACTCGAGATGAATGCCTGTCTCCCCGGGTGCGTCTGGAATGCAAACCCCGAGTACTCCCGGTCGCCCCTGGAGAGGAACATTGGCTTCTGGACATAAGCCTAGATGAGGTCATTGGCCCTGCAGTCACTCGAGAGCAATACCCAGCTTTCCTTCGCAACTCGAATGGAAGATTGGACTTGCCTGGGCCAACACAAGAGGCAGCCTGAATTCCCCGGCGTAACTCGACGAATCCCGCCGTAACTCGAGAAAAACCACGTGGCTCCCGCGTCATCGCAAGCTGAAGCCCTTTCCCGCTACAGCGTCTCAGGAGAAGTCCCACGTTAGGAATTGGAGGTCGAAAGGGCACTTGGCACCCTTGATGCGACCCACAAAGTTCCCCGAAATCCCGGTCTCCCTCGAGAGGAACACTGAGGTTTTCCGGCACCCCCTCCTCTGAGCCCTTTCTCCCCTCCTGATCTGGACAGGAGGGTCGACTCCCCTGCTTTGTCTGGAAGGGGTTCCCGACCTTCCGGTCGCACCTCAGGATGAGGCCGGTCTCACGAAGACATTCCAGACGTGGCCTCGTGGGTGGTTCCACATTCCGTAGGACCCCGATTTCCC
>NW_011401745.1:0-612 GCF_000754665.1 Bison bison bison | reverse complement strand
CTTTGGAAATACTTGTGTTCGTAGTTGCTGGGTTGAGCCCAACTTTGATACGACCCATGGACTGCGGCCCATCTGGCTTCTCTGTCCGTGGCATTTCCCAGGCGAGGATACTGGAGTGGGTTGCCATTTCCTTCTCCGGCGGGATCTTCCCGACCCAGGGATCAAACCCCAGTCTCCTGCGCGCGGATGCCTTGCCATCTGAACCAGGACATTGCTCATTCCCTAGGCAAAATACAAAGAATAGAGCTCGTGTTCTACTAAATGGAAAGATGATTTCAAAAACAGAAGCTGTCCTTTGTTGGCATCTTTGAATCTTTATGTAGGTTTCGTGGATTTTTACTGTTAAGGCTAAGTGAACAAGGCAAGAGAGAAACCCCAGAATTGAAAAGCAATTGACGTTTTTGAAAGAAACATGTGCAGGTGAAGCTCTCTTCCTTTTTGAGAGATGGTTAAATGCAAAATCTTGATTCAACACATATGACTTTTGTGCACTTTCTTTCAAATCTCCATGAGAAAACCCTAAGGCGTCCAGGAAGAAAGGAGTAGAGGGGCAGACCTAAAGGGCAACCTTTCCCCTTGGTGCCATCTCAACCAGCTGCTTAGTTCCTTCAT
>NW_011401744.1:0-846 GCF_000754665.1 Bison bison bison | reverse complement strand
CACCACTTCCTCTGAGCCCCTTCGACCCTCCTGATCTCGACAGGAGGGTCGACTCCCCTGCTTTGTCTGGAAGGGGTTCCCGACCTTCCGGTCGCACCTCCAGGGATGAGGCCGGTCTCACGACGACATTCCAGACGTGGCCTCGTGGGTGCTTCCACATTGCGAAGCACCCCGATTTCCCGGTCCCCTCTTGATAAGAACCCGATGCCCGGACACCTCTCCGAACTCCACCCTGTGAATGAAGTCAACACGAAGGGGCAGTGACTCGCCCGTGCATGGTCCGCAAAACCCCCCCAGGTTCCCAATCCAGCTCGACAAGTGGCCTCTCTCCCCGGGGACACCTCGAGAGGCAAGCGGGGTTCCATGCCTCAACCCAAGACGAGGCCTGACTCTCCTCGTCCCCAGTCTGCAGGGACCCTGCGATCGGAGTCTGAAATCAGAGGAACCCTGAGGTTCCTGCCTCAACTGGAGATGAGGCCCTCTTCCAATGCACCAAACCCCGTGGAATTCCGAGAGCTGCAACCCCCCCACCTCCAGTTTCCCTGACTTCTCAGAGCCACCAGGAGAAGCCCCCTGAGGTCACCTGCACAAGTCGAGGGAAGCCAGGGTTTCCTGCCTCAACCCGAGAAAGACCTCGAGAGACCTTCTTCAACACGTCTCGAGGCCAGGTTCCCCTACCATGACTCGAGAGCAATGACGCGCTCCCCCTCGCCACTCGCATGGAGACCCGACTTCCCTGGCGCCCCACGAGAGGCTCACTGACCTCGCCGTGGTACCTCGTGAGAAACCGCACCCTGGGGCCGCCGCTCGAGAACCCCCCCGAGACTCCCCCGTCATCGCGGAGAT
>NW_011401743.1:4601-5977 GCF_000754665.1 Bison bison bison | reverse complement strand
CCCCTCCCACCTCCAGTTTCCCTGACTTCTCAGAGCCACCATGAGAAGCCCCCTGAGGTCACCTGCACAAGTCGAGGGAAGCCAGGGTTTCCTGCCTCAACCCGAGAAAGACCTCGAGAGACCTTCTTCAACACGTCTCGAGGCCAGATTCCCCTACCATGACTCGAGAGCAGTGACCAGCTCCCCCTCGCCACTCGCATGGAGAGGCGACTTCCCTGGCGCCCCACGAGAGGCTCACTGACCTCGCCGTCGTACCTCGTGAGAAACCGCACCCTGGGGCCGCCGCTCGAGAACCACCCCGAGACTCCCCCGTCATCGCGAGATGAGGGCCTTCGTCTCCTGCATGGCCTAGAGACCAATCTCGCGACCTCTCTCCAAACGCCTCAGGAGGCTTGACTCCCTTTAGGCCACCCAGTGAGCTCCAGGAGATACCCGTGGCGACTCGAGAGCAGAGCGGGGTTCTTTGCTTCCACTCGAGATGAATGCCTGTCTTCTCTGGTGCGTCTTGAATGCAACCCCGAGATCCCTGTCGCCCCTTGAGAGGAACATTGTCTTCTGGACACAAGCCTAGATGAGGTCTATTGGCCCTGCAGTCACTCGAGAGCAATCCCCAGCTTTCCTTCGCAACTCGAATTGAAGATTGGACTTCCCTGGGCCAACACAAGAGGCATCCTGTATTCCCTGTCGTACCTCGAGAATACCCGCCGCAACTCGAGAAAAACCACGTGGTTCCCCCGTCATCGCAAGATGAAGCCCTTTCCCGCTACAGCGTCTCAGGAGAAATCACACGTTAGGAATTGGAGGTCGAAACGGTAATTGGCACCCTTGATGCGCTCCACAAAGGTCCCCGGCATCCCGGTCTCCCTGGAGAGGAACACCGAGGTTTTCCGGCACCACTTCCTCTGAGCCCCTTCTACCCTCCTGATCTCCACAGGAGGGTCGACTCCCCTGCTTTGTCTGGAAGGGGTTCCCGACCTTCCGGTCGCACCTCAGGATGAGGCCGGTCTCACGACGACATTCCAGTCGTGCCCTCGTGGGTGCTTCCACATTGCGAAGCACCCCGATTTCCCGGTCCCCTCTTGATAAGAACCCGATGCCCGGACACCTCTCCGAACTCCACCCTGTGAATGAAGTCAACACGAAGGGGCAGTGACTCGCCCGTGCATCGTCCGGAAAAAACCCCAGGTTCCAAACACAGCTCGACAAGTGGCCTCTCTCCCCGGGGACACCTCGAGAGGCAAGCGGAGTTCCATGCCTCAACCCAAGACGAGGCCTGACTCTCCTGTCCCCAGTCTGCAGGGACCCTGCGATCGGAGTCTGAAATCAGAGGAACCCTGAGGTTCCTGCCTCAACTGGAGATGAGGCCCTCTTCCAAT
>NW_011401743.1:0-608 GCF_000754665.1 Bison bison bison | reverse complement strand
TTCGGAAAAACCCCCAGGTTCCAAATACAGCTCGACAAGCGGCCTCTCTCCCCGGGGACATCTCGAGAGGCAAGCGGAGTTCCATGCCTCAACCCAAGACGAGGCCTGACTCTCCTGTCCCAAGTTTGCAGGGACCCTGCGATCGGAGTCTGAAATCAGAGGTACCCTGCGGTCCCTGCCCCAAATGGAGATGAGGCCCTCTTCCAATGCACCAAACCCAGTGCAGTCCCGAGAGGCCCCTCCCACCTCCAGTTTCCCTGACTTCACAGAGCCACCATGAGAAGCTCCCTGACGTCACCTGCACAAGTGGAGTGAACCCAGGGATTCCTGCCTCAACCCGAGAAAGACCTCGAGACACCTTCTTCAACACGTCTCGAGGCCAGTTTCCCCTACCATGGCTCGGGAGCAATGTCGCGCTCCCCCTCGCCACTCGCATGGAGACCCGACTTCCCTGGCGCCCCACGAGAGGTTCACTGACCTCGCCGTCGTACCTCGTGAGAAACCGCACACTGGGGCCGCCGCTCAAGAACAACCCCGAGACACCCCCGTCATCGCGAGATGAAGGCCTTCGTCTCCTGCATGGCCTAGAGACCAATCTCGCGACCTCT
>NW_011401742.1:0-607 GCF_000754665.1 Bison bison bison | reverse complement strand
ACGTGATCAGTGCCTCTCAGTCACGTGATCAGTGCATGCTCAGTCACGTGATCAGTGCATGCTCAGCCACGTGATCAGGGCCTGCTCAGTCACCTGATCAGTGTCTGCTGAATCAAGGGATTAGTGCTTGCTCAGCTGCATGCTTAATCCCTGCTCAGCTGCGTGACTCGTGCCTGATCAGCTGTGTGATTAGTCCCTGCTCACCTGCATGATTAGTGCCTGCTCAAGACCGGGTTAGGAGCCGGCTGAGTGACGTGATTAGAGTCTGCTTAGCCACTTCATTACAGTCTGCTCAGCTCCATGATTATTGCCTGCTAAGCTGCGTGATTCCTGCCTGCTCAGGTTCTTGATTATTGCCTGCTGAGTTGCGTGATTCCTGCTTGCTCAGCTCCAGGATTATTGCCTGCTGAGCTGCGTGATTCGTGCCTGCTCAGCTCCTTGATTACTGTCTGCTGAGCTGCGTGATTCCTGCCTGCTCAGCTCCAGGAGTATTGTCTGCTGGGCTGCAAGATTCGTGTCTGCTCAGTCACGGGTGTCAAGCCTGCTGAGTCACGTGTTTAGAGTCTGCTTAGCCACTTAATGGCAGTCTGCTCAGCTCCTTGATTTT
>NW_011401741.1:0-758 GCF_000754665.1 Bison bison bison | reverse complement strand
AGTTCTAGTAATTTTCTGGTGGAGTCTTTAGGGTTTTCTATGTAGAGGATCATGTCATCTGCAAATAGTGAGAGTTTTACTTCTTCTTTTCCAATTTGGATTCCTTTTATTTCTTTTTCTGCTCTGATTGCTGTGGCCAAAACTTAACCAAAACTATGTTGAATAGTAATGGTGAAAGTGGGCACCCTTGTCTTGTTCCTGACTTTAGAGGAAATGCTTTCAACTTTTCACCATTGAGAATAATGTTTGCTGTGGGTTTGTCATATATAGCTTTTATTATGTTGAGGTATGTTCCTTCTATTCCTGCTTTCTGGAGAGTTTTTATCATAAATGGGTGTTGAATTTTGTCAAAGGCTTTCTCTGCATCTATTGAGATAATCATATGGTTTTTGTTTTTCAATTTGTTAATGTGGTGTATTACATTTGATTGATTTGCGGATATTGAAGAATCCTTGCATCCCTGGGATAAAGCCCACTTGGTCATGGTGTATGATCTTTTTAATGTGTTGTTGGATTCTGATTGCTAGAATTTTGTTTAGGATTTTTGCATCTATGTTCATTAGTGATATTGGCCTGTAGTTTTCTTTTTTTGTGGGATCTTTGTCAGGTTTTGGTATTAGGGTGATGGTGGCCTCATAGAATGAGTTTGGAAGTTTACCTTCCTCTGCAATTTTCTGGAAGAGTTTGAGCAGGATAAGTGTTAGCTCTTCTCTAAATTTTTGGTAGAATTCAGCTGTGAAGCCATCTGGACCTGGGCT
>NW_011401740.1:0-593 GCF_000754665.1 Bison bison bison | reverse complement strand
TGTTCAGAGCCTCCCAACTGTGAGAGGCAGGAGATGTTCTAAACTGTCTAAACACAGATTCGTTTTGAGTAGTTAAAAGATTGATTAGAAATTGTATTGGTGAATGGTTTTCACTTAGTTGGGCCATTGTTTGCTGCTAAGTTTCCATATCCCTTACCTGCTGTGTCCCTGGCAGTGTATTGATTAATATAATTGGTGTAAGTAGTAGCTTTAATGTTTGTAACCTGGGACCCTTGAGTTAATTCTTTTTCTTGTTATAGCCCACCACACCTTTGCTCTGTAGGAATGCAACTTTATCTAATGCTTTTTTGGAGGGTGGTTCCTGACCAACCACCTTTAAGAGAAAAATAAGTTTTCTGAAGAAAAGGTCTTAAAATGTTAACAGGCCTCCGGGCCAGAAGATGATGCAAATCACCTAAGTTTTGCATATGGTAAGTTTGCAGGAAGAAAGCCTGGTTTGCTGCAAGACTCTACCCCTTCCCCCATTATCCTCTATGCATAACTTAAGGTATAAAAACTACTTTAGAAAAATAAAGTGCGGGCTTGTTCACCGAAACTTGGTCTCACCATGTCGTTCTTTCTCTTACCTTCTG
>NW_011401739.1:0-684 GCF_000754665.1 Bison bison bison | reverse complement strand
GGTTTCTAGGAACTAAGAAGAAGTAGACATGGAGCATTGTTTAATGGTTATAGAGTTTCACTCTGCAAGTTTAAAAAATTCTGGAGATTGGTTGCACATAAATGTAAACAAACTTAATACTATTGAACTGCACACTTGAAAATGATTTAGATGATATTAATACATTTTACATTAGGTGTATTTTACCACAATTTTTTTAATATAAAAAAGATAGTTCAAAGGAAACAATGACAGAAATCTAAATGACCTTGCATGCAGATTGCTTGCCAAAAGAGTCTTTAAAGTGTCACTCCACGATAAAGAGTCCAAGACAGACTTTTTTTACTATGTATTAGGTTTGTGTATAAAAGACGACACAAGATTCAAATCAATATACCAATGATTTGTTAAAAAAAAAAAAACACTTTGTGATGACTAAAAGATTAAAAAATAAATATGCATTTATACAATTTTTCAGAAAGTAAGACAGACTGTAGATTCTCAGAGACTAGTGCACAGATTCACTGGGTATATGGTAACAGCAACAACCAGAAATTAATTCTTTGTTCATTCTAAGAATTAGTGGCCAGTTGGAATTGGAATATAAATTGCTTTAAATATAAGATACAGATAACTATAATTACTTATTTCCTTTTAAGTTTTTCACTATTTACTGGTAAATAGTGGTATTGTTCTCTATGAAGT
>NW_011401738.1:0-535 GCF_000754665.1 Bison bison bison | reverse complement strand
GTCACTTCAGTCGTGTCCGACTCTGTGCAACCCCGTAGACGGCAGCCCAACAGGCTCCCCTGTCCCTGGGATTCTCCAGGCAAGAACACTGGAGTGGGTTGCCATTTCCTTCTCCAATGCGTGAAAGTGAAGTTGCTCAGTCGTGTTCGACTCTTCGCGACCCCATGGACTGCAGCCTACCAGGCTCCTCCGTCCATGGGATTCTCCAGGCAAGAGTACTGGAGTGGGGTGCCATCGCCTTCTCCGAGACAGAGGGAGGGAGGTTCAAAAGGGACGGGATATATGCATACCTATGGCTGATTCATGTTGAGGTTTGATAGAAAACAACAAAATTCTGTCAAGCAAAATCCTTCAATAAAAAAACAATTAAAATAAAAAAAAACTGTCAAATCACTATGTTGTACACCTGAAACTAACATCATATTGTGTGTCAATTATAATTCAATAAAAATTAAATATAATACAAATTTAAAAAATCTTGGCCCGTGTATATACCCATATGTATGTGAATGAATGTATCAGTACTTAGACACAC
>NW_011401737.1:0-647 GCF_000754665.1 Bison bison bison | reverse complement strand
GTTCAAGCCCTGACAAACAATCCTGAGCCAACAACTCGCTCCCTGCCCATGAACTAAGGTGAGTCCTCCCCTTGTTCAAACCCCCAGAAACACTACTGAGACCTCATCTCACGCACTGCACTGAACCAGGCTGGGTCCAGACCTTGTCAAAACCCTCAACAAAAACTCCTAAGCCCACATCTCAGTCCCTGCACTAAAATAGGCTGGGTCAAGCCCTTGTTCAAACCCCCGACAAACACTCTTGAGCCTTCATCACTGTCCCTGCACTGAACTAGGCTGTGTCCTGCACTTGTTCAAGACTCTGACAAACACTCCTGAGCCAACATCTTGGTTCCTGCACTGAACCAGGATAGTTCCAGCATTTGCTCAAGCCCCGGCAAACAATCCTGAGCTGACAACTCTCTCCCTGCCACTGAAGTAAGGTGCGTCCACCCCTTGACGAATACCCCAGGAAACACTACGATCCCATATCTCACTCACTGCACTGAAGTTCGCTGGTCCCTGCCCTCATTCAAATCCCTGACAAACACTCCTGAGCCAACATCTCCATCCCTGCACTGAAATAGAATGGTTTCTACTTTGTTCAAGCCCCCAGAAAACCATCCTGAGCTGACAACTCACTGCCTGCCCCTGAACTAAGGTGTGTC
>NW_011401736.1:0-544 GCF_000754665.1 Bison bison bison | reverse complement strand
ATACTGGATGCTTGGAGCTAGTGCACTGGGACGACCCAGAGGGGTGGTATGGGGAGGGAGGAGGGAGGAGGGTTCAGGATGGGGAACACATATATATCTGTGGCAAATTCATTTCAATATTTGGCAAAACCAATACAATATTGTAAAGTTGAAAAATTAAATTAAATTAAAAAAAAAATAAAAGGGACACTTAGTAGTGACATTTATAATGACTCCTACCAAATATATCTCACAAGTACCATAAAGATTCCCCTTTAACAATGTTTCTCTACCATGTCTTCTCTGTATAGTATTTGGTACTTTTTCACTACTCAGAGGTGATAACTCATTAGCATAGTTGGATTATCTATGTAATACACTGGGCTTCTCAGGTGGCACTATTGTTAAGAATCTTTCAGCAAAGGCAGGAGTCAAAGGAGATGTGATTTGGGAAAATGCCCTGGAGGAGGAAATGGCGACTCACTCCAGAATTCTTGCCTGGAAAATTCCAAGGACAGAGGAACTTGTTGGGCTATGGTCTCCGGGATCACAAAAAGGTGAAGCT
>NW_011401735.1:0-727 GCF_000754665.1 Bison bison bison | reverse complement strand
GTGTGTGTGTGTGTGTGTGTGTGTGTGTGTGTGTGTGTGTGTACGTGCGTGCGTGCGTGCGGGGAGGGGAAGGGCGCTACTATCACTGATAGGTATGTTCACCAATCTGTCGAATGCCAATATAAAAGTCAGTTCTTGGTTGCTGAAGGGAAATGTATGACTTGGTATTAAAAGAAGGTATGTGGCATGAAATCGCATTTTCTGAAGGAAAACGACGTCGTTCTTTCTTCCAGGTGGCAGTTTCAGGATGGGAGAAGCAAAGGAATGGGTACAGAATGGGATCAGGAGGTTGTAGGGAAAGTGGACCCCCAGAAAAGAGTGTTGTGCCTAGCACAAGGTTTCTTGAGAGGTTGAACTGCCTTTGCTAATGGATTTTAAGTTTCTTTACCTCTTCCGTGATCTCTTCTAGGTTGACCTAGAACAGAAATCTTTTGTTAGCTTTGGCTAAGTGGAGAGGTATTGCTTCACGGTGACTTGTGTGATCCTACCTGACTGTTCTAAACCCTTTTGATACTCTATGCACTGCTGCTGCTGCTGCTGCTGCTGCTGCTGCTGCGAAGTCGTTTCAGTCGTGTCCGAGTCTGTGTGACCCCATGGACGGCAGCCCACCAGGCCCCGCAGTCCCTGGGGTTCTCCAGGCAAGAACACTGGAGTGGGTTGCCATGTCCTCCTCCAAATGCATGAAAGTGAAACTGTGAAAGTGAAGTCGCTCAGTCGTGCCCGACTC
>NW_011401734.1:0-559 GCF_000754665.1 Bison bison bison | reverse complement strand
GCTCAGCTCCATGATTTTTGCTTGCTGAGCTGCATAATCAGTGCCTGCTCAGTCCCCAGAGAGGAGCCGGCTGAATCACGTGATTAGAGTCTGCTTATCCAGTTCATTACAGCCTTCAGCTCCAATTATTATTGCCTGCTAAGTTGCGTGATTAATTTTCTGCCACTTCTCACTATCCCTGTATTTTCCCCACTTCTTTGAACTTCCTAAAATGCCTAGAATATAAAAGGCAAATTCTTAGCTCCTTGCTTTTGAATGTGATTTTTATCCTGCTTCTCAAAAATTTCCTTCTCTTCTATGCCCTGCAATTTTCTTGAAACAGTTGAAAACAAAGCTTAGCTTTTATTATCTTTGTTAAATCTGTCCTTCTTAAGTAAAGTCCGTTGCCTTCAACGTGTTAGTAATGCATTTCATATCACTATGTGCCACCAGTTCCTAGCACAATTCTCAGCTGAACAGGAGTTCAACTATTATTTACTGACCGAATGAGTGTGTCACCATTAGCTAATGCTAGTCATTTCAAGTACCTGGACGCACTAACCCAGAGAACTCCATATGC
>NW_011401733.1:0-573 GCF_000754665.1 Bison bison bison | reverse complement strand
TAGAGATATCATGGCCCTCCTAGGTCAGGTCATCTTCCTTTCCGTAGCCCTCGTTTGATCCCTGAATTCTAGCAGCTTGGATTGCCTCTGTGGGCTGGATGGATTGTCCTCCCGTTTCACCGGGCGGCGGGAGCGAGGTCCCGAGGGCTCTCCTGGAACCGGGCGTGGGGGCGGGGCTCACCGGGAGCCCGTGGTGAAGGTGGGCAGCGCACCGGGAGCGCGCCCGGGCGGGGCGAAGCCGGGCGGCGCGGGTCGGGAACCGGGTCGCGGCGGGGATGGGGGGCGGTCCCAGTTGTGCTCCGGGGATCCCCACTGCGGCTGGGAAGGCACCGGGAGCATGGCAGGGGCGGGGCGGCGCGGGGCGGGGGTCGGCTCCTGGCGGGGGTGGGGGAGGGCTTCCCCGTTGTCCTCTCGGGGGTCGCCGTGGCGGCTGGGAACGCCCACTGCGTGCGCTCCTGGGTCCCCAAGGATCGGCATCCAGTGGGCGCGGCGGAGGGGTGCGGACCACAGGTCAGGGAACTGGGACTGCGTGGAGCAGGGAACCACGTAGTCCGCCCTCTGTTGGCACAACCT
>NW_011401732.1:0-637 GCF_000754665.1 Bison bison bison | reverse complement strand
GGGGTGGGGTGGGGGAAGTTGGCGATGACTTGGGTCCTGGAATGTGCCTCAGTCACGCTCTTCTGAGGATCTGTGTTCTTAAAGAAAAGAACACATTGACCCGATGTAAGGCGACTCGAGGGAAAATGGCGAGTGTCTGCCCTCAGTGGTGAAAGCAAAAGTTAGGTTTAGGAACTCAAGGAGACAGAAATAATATGCAGTAGTTGAAGGAGCCTGTGAGAAGTCGGGTGATCGGGCCTTTTAGGCGTGGTGTTCCTGCCGCCCCTTCTCGAAACAGTTGGAGCGTCTTGATTTCGACGCTTGTTTTTGTATGGAATCGAGCCCAGGTGTTAGTACGGGTATGATCGGTAGTTGATGAAAAGTCGTTTTGTATAACGTCTTTTTCAAGTTGTTAGGAATTTGTAGTTTCGGCAGGAAAGGATTTCCCTCATAGTTGAGTAATAATGACTTTTGAGCTTTGATTTAAAAGAACAATTGAAACGTCACAGCTCGGATGAATTTTAGAGGACGAGTTTTATTAAAATGTTGACATGTGGGATACACCTTAACCGGGAAAACTTGTTTTTTATGTAGATGAGACACTCAAAAAGAAGTTACTGTCCTGATTGGGATGAAAAAGATTGGGATTATGGAAAAT
>NW_011401731.1:0-850 GCF_000754665.1 Bison bison bison | reverse complement strand
CTGACCATAGGTACATGGTATACAAATATCTTATTTAATTCTCTCAAGTACTTTATGGAATAGCCTTTGCCATTCCCTGCCTGAGAAATTGAGACGTAGAGAAGTTAAGTGATTGTCCGGTGCTTTAGGAAGAAGTCCCTGAATTTTTTCATGTGCTTCTTCCTCCCCTCTTCTCCCGTGGGAAAGAATCATAGTTTATTCATGTTTTTCTAAAGGATGCAAACTGTTCCAAAGACTAAGAACCACTGAGATTATAGATGCTATTAAAATAGTAGATATTATGGGTGGGATTACTGAGTAAGATCAGATTCCAGATTCAAGTGAGATATATTTACAAGTCCCCCTTCCAACTTAGCTAGTATAACATATTGTTCAGTCTGTAAGATGGGATTAAAGACATCCCCAACAACACACAAAAGACTGTATAGCCTTCTCTTCTGAGCTCACCTTCAGCATTTCCCCCCAGCTTCCATCTTGTTCACTCCCTAAATCCTTTTTGTGTACTCCCTCCAGTCTGTCACCCTCACTGGGTTAAAATCTCCTTTGAAAGCAAAAAAGTGAAGCTGCTCAGTTGTGTCCGACTCCTTGCAATCCCATGGACTGTAGCCTACCAGGCACCTTCATCCATGGAATTTTTTAGGCAAGACTACTGGAGTGGGTTGCCATTTCCTTCTCCAGGGGATCTTCCCGACCCAGGGATCGAACCCAGGTCTCCCACATTGCAGGCAGATGCTTTACTGTCTGAGCCACCAGGGAAGTAAGGGCCATGTCTAATTCCACTTTTCATCCATCCCCAAACTACGATATTTTACACATAGTGACTCCTTGCTATACTTTTGCTGAAACAGAA
>NW_011401730.1:0-610 GCF_000754665.1 Bison bison bison | reverse complement strand
AATTCCTGCAGAATAAGTTGGCAAGTTCATACTTGACTTGACTACTTGGTACTTGACTACTTGATAAAGAGAGAAAACAACAATAACAACAATGACCAAAAAATAAACAAGACAAAAAAACACAGAAATGTGTAGTTAGTGATTCAGTCATAACAGGTACACATAAATTGATGTATAGACTATACAATCATCTATATCTGCTTAATTGTTTCTGCTAATGACTTGGACACTGTGAATCACACACAAACCATTGAAAAAGAAAAGTAATTTTGGAAATTTCTTAGAGAAAAGAACATCAGAATTCCTTACCTGTCTCCTGGGAAGTGTGTACGCTATTAAATTTGCAACAGTTAGACCTGGACATGGGACGATGAAGTGATTCAAAATCGGGAAAGGAATAAGTCAAAGCTATCTAGTGTTGCCCTGGTTATTTGACTTCTGTGCAGAGGACATCATGAAAAAATAAAATCCTAGATGAATCTCAAGCTAGACACAAAATTTATGTGGGCGATATGATAACTTAGTTATCCAGATGACAACACCCAAATGACAGAAGAATAATAGGAATTAAGGCGCCTCTTGATGAAGGTATTATCTGTTTCAAGTACAG
>NW_011401729.1:0-671 GCF_000754665.1 Bison bison bison | reverse complement strand
GCCAAGCCAACACTTACCTTTAAAATCCTCAAAGATGGAAGCAGGGGTAAAAGCGGTAGAGTATTTTTTCCATCAGGCAGTAATTTCTGCTCCACTCCTTCCAAATCTGATTTCCTGCCCCATTTTTAAAGTGGCAAAAAATAAAAAGAAAAAGAAAGGAAAGGAATGTTGCCGGCAGCCTCGGAGTCTGCCAGCTCCATGAGAGTGTTATTATTCCCTCCAACTCGAGGGAATTCTACTCTAGGGGGCAGATTTCAGGAGGGAGACTAAGAAAAGTATTCTGACTAAATTAGAGGTATGTGAAATTTTGGGGAGAGGAGAGATGATTTTTTTTAATTATATGAGAAAGTTAGTGAGAATTACTGACTTATGATAAAAAGTAGTCATTCTTTCAAATGTGTACCAGTACTATAAACTTTCTAATATGTATGTACATTGTAATTAATATTATGTCCGTGAATGTAAAATTGTTTGGAGATTTGTGGGTGAGGAATTTATCCCACAAGTATAGTTAAATATTCTGACAGTGCACCTCATTATTCCATGGGCTCAGTTGCCCCTCCTGTTAAATCAGTCCCCTGAGTAAACACTCACATGAATTACATTCCCCCAAGCTCACTGTACTCCATTCACACTAACTCTTGGTTGATGCCTGTCAGTCTCTTTTTTGG
>NW_011401728.1:4503-5120 GCF_000754665.1 Bison bison bison | reverse complement strand
GTGATCACGTGGCTGATCGTGCACTGATATCGTGACTGAGCATGCATTGACCATGTGCCCGGAGCCGGTGAGGCATTCCACTCTGGACAAAGGTCATGAGGAAGGAGGCTCGGCATACGCAAATGCGGGACCGAGCCTCAGGAGTCCACCCGGATATTCTCGAGCATCTCCCCCTCCAAAAAAAAAACAGAGTCTGCCTAATTTATTGCTTTGTGCTCTCACCTCTGATTTCACTGGGGGCTGTCCCCCACCACCATCTCGCTCTCTCTGTCAAAGAGTTACCTTACAGCTCCAATTCATAAAGTTCCTTGTCATTCTTCCCTGTAACTTCCAGCCGAGTCTCCATCTGGAGCGCGGAACCCACCACGCTTCCTAATTATGCCTGGGCTGCTAAGACCCACTCGAGAGGGTGTCTAGGGTGAGGCAACTTCCGCTCTTCGAGAGGGCGCCTGCGGCCTACGTAAGTGGTGCAAACTTCTGGTCTTGAAGTTTTATTGGTCTCCCGCGTAAACCAAGCTACTCAGTCTCTTTTCTCCACCGAATTTTCCTACTGAGCTGTCCTCATACTATTATTCTTGATATCTCTGATGAGCATATAAATAGTCGCCTAGGCCATC
>NW_011401728.1:0-742 GCF_000754665.1 Bison bison bison | reverse complement strand
ATCTCGCTCTCTCTGTCAAAGAGTTAACTTAGAGCTCCAATTCATAAAGTTCCTTGTCATTCTTTCCTGTAACTTCCAGCCGAGTCTCCATCTGGAGCTCGGAACCCACCACGCTTCCTAATTATGCCTGGGCTGCTAAGACCCACTCGAGAAGGTGTCTAGGGTGAGGCACCTTCCGCTCTTCGAGAGGGCGCCTGCGGCCTACGTAAGTGGTGCGAACTTCTTGTCTTGAAGTTTTATTGGTCTCCCGAGTAAACCAAGCTACTCAGTCTCTTTTCTCCACCGAATTTTCCTACTGAGCTATCCTCATACTGTTATTCTTGATATCTCTGATGAGCATATAAATAGTCGCCTAGGCCATCTCTCCTTGGAATACCCTGGATCAGCTGGGGCTGGTCCCCGGCAGGTGGCGCCCGAACAGCGATCTCAGGAGGCAATACTCAAAGAGCAGAGCAGACACGAACCACGCAATCAGCAGGCTATAAGCATGGATCTGAGCAGTGACGAATCATGCTGCTAAACTGGCAGTAATCAAGCAGGTGACCAGGCAGGAATCACGCAGCTCAGCGGGCAATTGCCAAGCAGATGAGCCGACAGGAATCACGCAGCTCAGCAGGCCCTGATCACGTGACTCTGCAGGCACTGATCACGTGGCTGATCAAGTACAGATCACGTGACTGAGCATGCACTGATCAGGTGACTGCGTATGCACTGATGACGTGGCTGATCGGGCACTGATCAC
>NW_011401727.1:0-587 GCF_000754665.1 Bison bison bison | reverse complement strand
AAAGACAGAAACAGCAGAACAAAAGGGAGCACGAGCCCCTAGCAAAGATAAATAGGAAGGAAAAGCAGATAATTACTAAAAGGAAATGAAGCCAAAAAAAGAGGTTCCAACTAGTAACCCAAAGACAAGAATGAAGTTAAGGGAAGGCTTTTGGACATCAACAAATTCAGAGTGGCTACTCTGCCCTTTTCCTTCTTGGAAAACTGAAAAAGAAAGAAGAGATAAAGATGAGGAGTGGGAGAGGGGGTAAAAGAAAGGAGAACAGCGGCTGACTGGCATGCAAAGATTCTATAGAATTTTATACCTGGAGCTCAGCTCTATCATGGTGAATTAATATCATTATTCTTATGAGAAACTCTAGGCTCTAATTCATTTCTACCACTCAGTGAATTCTGCCACTGAATGAGCAAAGACTTTCAAGCATGAGCCCAAGAAGAACCATTCATTGAGAGCCCCACTGTGATTTCTGAAGGAAGGGGTGCCATCCGGTGACCTGCCACCACTCTTCACTTCCAGAATCCACTTGAAATCCAAATTAATTTTTGTTGATTAGAATTTCAAGAGGGCTTGTTAGGGGTTAAAATACA
>NW_011401726.1:0-767 GCF_000754665.1 Bison bison bison | reverse complement strand
GTTCCTTTGTTGCTGGAGAATTTGCTTGGTATGTCTTGCCCTGGAACTTGTTGGCCCTTGTGTGGTGCTTGGTTTCAGTGTAGGTATGGAGGCGTTTGATGAGCTCCTGTCAATTAATGTTCCTTGGAGTCAGGAGTTCCCTGGAGTCAGGGTTTGGACTTAAGCCTCCTGCTTCCAGTTATTGGTTTTATTTTTACAGTAGTTTCAAAACTTCTCCTTCTATACAGCACCACTAATAAAACATCTACGTTAAAGATGAAAAGTTTCTCTACTGTGAGGGTCACCCAGAGAGGTTCACAGCGTTACATGGAGAAGAGAAGAGGGAAGAGGGAGTTAGAGGTGACCCGAATGAGATGAGGTGGAATCAATAGAGGAGAGAGTGGGCTAGCCAGTAATCACTTCCTTATGACTGCTCAGAGATGTTCATGGAGTTATACAGAGAAGAGAAGAAGGAGGAAGGAGACAGAGGTGGCCAGGAGGATAAAAGGGGGGAATGAAAAAGAGGGATACAGATCCAGCCAGTAATCAGTTCCCTAAGTGTTCTCCATCGTCTGGAACACACAGAAATTCACAGAGTTGGGTAGAGTAGAGAGGGATTAGGGAGGAGACACAGGCGACCTGGTGGAGAAAAAGGAGAGTCCAAAGGGAGAGAGAGAGCAGTCAATCCAGTAATCTCGCTCCCTACTGAAAAATGGGTACTGAAGATTGGGTTCTTAAAGGTACAAAATTGGTAACAAATACATAAAAGACAAAAATTAAAATACTAG
>NW_011401725.1:0-657 GCF_000754665.1 Bison bison bison | reverse complement strand
GGGATAACCTGACACTGAACTGACCCCAGAATATTTTTCTAAATTTTGTGTTCAATTATGTTTCAGTTTATTTTATATTGTACATTTGGGAGTTCAAATTCTAGTCTAGGTTTTTAATTTTGCTTTCTGGAATTTGTTATGCATTTTGTAGTATTAAGAGTCTATTTTTTAATATCCATTTTCACTCAGGGATTTGATTACAGGCTTAATTGCTCTCTTTCCTTTTGACTTTCTTTTCTCCTCCTGATCACCTCTATCTAGCTCTTCCCTCTTCTTTTCTATATATAATGCTGTGGATCTCTTTGACTGTCCAGGATGTGGAGTTATTTCACCACTAACATGGGGTTTTGTCTTCTGTGCAATGTTGAAAGTGTAGTCTTGAGGTTACTGCAAGAGGGGGCCAAAAACCAGAGGCAGGTATCTCAGCTCCAGAACTTTGGATCATCATAGAACCCCTGGCCCCAGGGAAGAGTGATAGACAAGATCCCATCCAAAAGGATACATGCCTACACTGAAAGCAAGCTCCATCCAAGAGCAGCAAGCTCCAGTGCAAGACAACCCATGCTAATCTTCCAGCAAAACAAGAACACACTCAAGAAAATTACAAGGCACTCTTCTAAATTCAGTCACTCAGTTGTGTCTGACTCTTTGCAACCC
>NW_011401724.1:0-749 GCF_000754665.1 Bison bison bison | reverse complement strand
ATCGGAGTCTGAAATCAGAGGAACCCTGAGGTTCCTGCCTCAACTGGAGATGAGGCCCTCTTCCAATGCACCAAACCCCGTGGAGTCCCGAGAGGCCCACCCCCCCACCTCCAGTTTCCCTGACTTCTCAGAGCCACCATGAGAAGCCCCCTGAGGTCACCTGCACAAGTCGAGGGAAGCCAGGGTTTCCTGCCTCAACCCGAGAAAGACCTCGAGAGACCTTCTTCAACACGTCTCGAGGCCAGGTTCCCCTACCATGACTCGAGAGCAATGACGCGCTCCCCCTCGCCACTCGCATGGAGACCCGACTTCCCTGGCGCCCCACGAGCGGCTCACTGACCTCGCCGTCGTACCTCGTGAGAAACCGCACCCTGGGGCCGCCGCTCGAGAACCACCCCGAGACTCCCCCGTCATCGCGGAGATGAGGGCCTTCGTCCTCCTGCATGGCCTAGAGGCCAACCTCGCGACCTCTCTCCAAACGCCTCAGGAGGCTTGACTCCCTTTAGTCCACCCAGTGAGCTCCAAGAGAGACCCGTCGCGACTCGAGAGCAGAGCGGGGTTCTTTGCTTCCACTCGAGATGAATGCCTGTCTCCCCGGGTGCGTCTGGAATGCAACCCCGAGATCCCGGTCGCCCCTGGAGAGGAACATTGGCTTCTGGACACAAGCCTAGATGAGGTCTATTGGCCCTGCAGTCACTCGAGAGCAATCCCCAGCTTTCCTTCGCAACTCGAATGGAAGATTGGACTTC
>NW_011401723.1:0-623 GCF_000754665.1 Bison bison bison | reverse complement strand
AGAACTCAGAACTTTGAGCACTATTATCAAAAATCACAAGGCTCACACTGACACAGACATCAATCCAGACAGACAAGACAAGACATCTTCCAGTTTTCCGCCTGAGATGGAAAAGATTTCTTTGAGCCGTTTTTTCTGGGGAGTGGGGGGTGGGCTGGCGGCCAGGCAGGCTTTGGGAAGGAGCTCATTGGTTTGGAATTGCATATGAAAAGAACCAGCTTTCCGGGTTCCAAGGAATCAAGTTTCCTTGCAAACCACTTTGTCCGGTTCTAGAGAATATCATGGCCCTCCTAGGTCAGGTCATCTTTCCTTTCCGTAGCCCTCGTTTGATCCCTGAATTCTAGACAGCTTGGATTGCCTCTGTGGGCTGGATGGATTGTCCTCCCGTTTCACCGGGCGGCGGGAGCGAGGTCCCAGAGGCTCTCCTGGAACCGGGCGTGGGGGCGGGGCTCACCGGGAGCCCGTGGTGAAGGTGGGCAGCGCACCGGGAGCGCGCCCGGGGCGGGGCGAAGCCGGGCGGCGCGGGTCGGGAACCGGGTCGCGGCGGGGATGGGGGGCGGTCCCAGTTGTGCTCCGGGGATCCCCACTGCGGCTGGGAAGGCACCGGGAGCATGGCAGGGGCG
>NW_011401722.1:0-610 GCF_000754665.1 Bison bison bison | reverse complement strand
CTCTGCTCTCGAGTCGCGACGGGTATCTCTTGGAGCTCACTGGGTGGGACTAAAGGGAGTCAAGCCTCCTGAGGCGTTTGGAGAGAGGTCGAGAGATTGGTCTCTAGGCCATACAGGAGACGAAGGCCCTCAAGTCGCGATGACGGGGGAGGCTCGGAGTTGTTCTCCAGCGGCGGCCCCAGTGTGCGGTTTCTCGAGAGGTACGATGGCGAGGTCAGTGGGTCTCTCGTGGGGCGCCAAGGAAGTCGGGTCTCCATGCGAATGGCGAGGGGGAGCGCGTCATTGCTCTCAAGTCATAGTAGGGGAACCTGGCCTCGAGACGTGTTGAAGAAGGTCTCTCGAGGTCTTTCTTGGGTTAGGCAGGACACCCTGGGGTCCCTCGACTTGTGCAGGTGACCTCAGGGGGCTTCTCATGGTGGCTCTAAAGTCAGGGAAACTGGAGGTGGGAGGGGCCTCTCGGCACTCCACTGGGTTTGGTGCATTGGAAGAGGGCCTCATCTCCAGTTGAGGCAGGAACCTCAGGGTTCCTCTGATTTCAGACTCCGATCCCAGGGTCCCTGCAGACTTGGGAAATGAGAGTCAGGCCTCGTCTTGGGTTGAGGCATGGAAC
>NW_011401721.1:0-511 GCF_000754665.1 Bison bison bison | reverse complement strand
ATGCAGAGTAACTTCTTCAATTTAAGCACATTTAAATCAACAAATCTTCATAGAAGATGAAATGATAAATTAAACCCTACAGTTTCCTTACATTTAAAAAATACTTCTGTTATATTCTTTTGTTTCCAAGTCATTGACAATGAATTTTATATTATGACCCTCATTCGTGTTGTTAAATTCTTTTATTTCATGTCTTTATATAAATATCAAAGTCTAAGAACAACAAATAAAAGAATTCACATGAGAAATAGGAGAAAGAAGTTTGCCTTCTCTGCTATCAGTCCATGTTAAAACAGTCAGATAAATATAAAGGAAGCACAGGAAAACCAACTTTTGTTGCCTGATATTAAAAATAGCCAACATTCAATTCATTGTCATTGTGCTTTGTATACATTCTTTTGTTAAACTTGGGTTATTCCTTTTGCTCACTTTTCTCTTGGGGCTGTACAATCCATAAGTGTTTCAGACCATAAAGATATCAGCACTTTCAGTTCAGTTCAGCTCAGTCGCT
>NW_011401720.1:0-667 GCF_000754665.1 Bison bison bison | reverse complement strand
TCCACACTGATACATCTTAAATTTCTCCCTCTAATCCTGACTAACTTAAATCCAACAATGCTTTATCCTTCACTCCACATGTCTCTTCCCCATAAGCAGGCAAAATGAGGTCAGTATTTCTCTAATACCAAGATCAGACAGAGACATCACACACAGACACACAACCAATGTCCCTTATGAATACAGATGCAAAAGTCCTCAACAAAACACTGGCAAAAAAACCCTAACAACATATAAAAAGGTTATATGCCATGACCACATGGGATTTATGCAGGTATGCAAAGTTGGTTCATTATATGAAAGTCAATCGACATTATGCCATTTTAATACAATAAAGGACAAAAAACATATTTGCCTGCAGAAAAAGCATTTCCCTGAGTCTAGCACATATCCATAATAGGGGTTAAAAACACTTAATAACTAAGAACAGAAGAGTACTTTCTCAATCAAAGGGTACCTGTAAAAGACCCACAGCTAACATCATACTTAATAATGAAAAACTGAGAGCTTTCCCCCTAAGATTGGGAACAACACGAGGAAGTCTATCCCACACTTTGGCTCAATATTATACTGGCAGTTCTATAACCAGAGCGATCAGGTAAGAAAAGGAATTATTGTTTTGGTTGTTTAAAAAAAAAAAAAGCCTTCAGAATGGAAAGGAAAAAGT
>NW_011401719.1:0-661 GCF_000754665.1 Bison bison bison | reverse complement strand
TTCCAAACTCTACTCTAGATTTTTAATTTTTGTCTTTTATGTATTTGTTACCAATTTTGTACCTTTAAGAACCCAATCTTCAGTACCCATTTTTCACTAGGGAGCGAGATTACTGGCTTGACTGCTCTCTCTGCCTTTGGACTCTCCTTTTTCTCCACCGGGTCACCTGTGTCTCCTCCCTAACCCCTCTCTACTCTACCCAACTCTGTGAATTTCTGTGTGTTCCAGACTGTGGAGAACACTTAGGGAACTGATTACTGGCTGGATCTGTCTCCCTCCTTTTCGTTTCCCCCTTTTATCCTTCTGGCCACCTCTGTCTCCTTCCTCCTTCTTCTCTTCTCTGTATAACTCCATGAACATCTCTGAGCGGTCCAGTTGTGGAGTGCACATAAGGAAGTGATTACTGGCTAGCCCACTCTCTCCTCTATTGATTCCACCTCATCTCATTCGGGTCACCTCTAACTCCCTCCTCTCTCTTCTCTTCTCCATATAACTCTGTGAACCTCTCTGGGTGACCCTCAAGGTGGAGAAACTTTTCATCTTTAACGTAGATGTTTTATCAATGGTGCTGTATAGAAGGAGAAGTTTTGAAACTACTGTAAAAATAAGACCGATAACTGGAAGCAGGAGGCTTAAGTCCAAACCCTGACTCCAGGGAACT
>NW_011401718.1:0-505 GCF_000754665.1 Bison bison bison | reverse complement strand
TCAATGGAGATGAGTTTGAGCAAGCTATGGAAGTTCGTGATGAACAGAGGAGTCTGGTGTGTCACAGTCCTTGGGGTTACAAATAGTTGGACATGACTGAGAAACTGAACTGAACTTGTGTTGGGGAGAGAGAGTCAATTCCTATGCAGATTGATAAGAAGTCTGGCCTACCCAAAGAAGAGAAAAATATCTGGATTCTTGAGGAAGAGATAGGGTTCTGGAATTCTCAAGGAGGAGAATTGCTTGCTTGTTTGTTTTTCTCTATATTCATTAGTCTTAGTCACAGAAAATGTTTTGTTTTGTTTTTCTTTAAACCTTGAAATGATGATTACACAGCAAACAATTCAGTTTAAACTCTGTAATTAGAATTATATAGCAACAGTGTATCATGCTTGAGGACAGTTTCTCCTCCCTGAAAACCTTCTGACGAATCCTTATATTTTAGAAGCTATATTATGGGAGTGGGTCTGGTAGGATCTTTCTATTGTTAACTTCTAATCCTGTT
>NW_011401717.1:0-726 GCF_000754665.1 Bison bison bison | reverse complement strand
TGAGAGTCGCTGATCATGGGACTGTGCACGCACTGATCACGTGGCTGATCAGGAACTGACCAACCTGACTGCGCATGCAGTGATCACGTGGCTGGTCGTTCACTGATCACTTGTTTATCATACGGTGATCACGTATCTGAGAGACGCTGATCACGTGACTGTGCAGTCAGTGATCACGTGGCTGATCATGCACTGATATCGTGACTGAGCATGCACTGATCATGTGCCGGGAGCCGGGGAGGCTTTGCACTCGGGACAAAGGTCATGAGGAAGGAGGCTCGGCATACGCAAATGGGGGATGGAGCCTCAGGAGTCCACACGGATATTCTCGAACATCTCCCCACAAAAAAAACCAGAGTCTGCCTACTGTATTGCTTTGTGCTCTCACCTCTGATTTCACTGGGGGCTGTCTCCCACCACCATCTCGCTCTCTCTGTCAAAGGGTTAATTTACAGCTCCTATTCATAAAGTTCCTTGTCATTCTTCCCTTTAACTTCCAGCTGAGTCTCCATCTGGAGCGCGGAACCCACCACGCTTACTAATTATGCCTGGGCTGCTAAGACCCACTCGAGAAGGTGTCTAGGGTGAGGCACCTTCCGCTATTCGAGTGGGCGCCTGCGGCCTACGTAAGTGGTGCAAACTTCTTGTCTTGAAGTTTGATTGGTCTTCCGCGTAAACCAAGCTACTCAGTCTCTTTTCTCCACCGAATTTTCCTACTGAGCTCTC
>NW_011401716.1:0-659 GCF_000754665.1 Bison bison bison | reverse complement strand
ATTAGTACTATGTGTTTTCAGAATTTTCTCATCTTCCCATAGATAAACTCTATATTCACTAAGCAGTAACTCATTATTTACCCACACCTCCAGTCTCTGGTAATCTCTGTTTTACTTTCTGTCTCTCTGAATTTGCCTCTTCTAGATACTCAATTTAAGTAGAATTGTATTTGTTATTTTGTGTCTGGCTTATTTTACTTAGCATATTTTCAGGGTTTATCCTTCATATGGCTGAATAATATAACATTGCATGGGTATATGACTTTTTTCAATCCATCATGTATTGTTGGACATATACATGTCACAGTGATTGTGATGATCTTGGATTTTTTTTTTTTTGATCTTGGATATTTCTTGTGTTAAGTTTTTTTTCAGCAGATAGCTACAAAGTATTTTGAGAAATAATTAATTCCTCCAAATTTGTATGAGATTAGGAAGATGATACATGGTAGAAATCTTTTTAAGAATATTTTTCTTGAATTCAAAATGGGAACAACAGTGAGAAAGGGAAATGGAAATTTAAATGTATGATTGTATTAGTTATTGATAGGCAGTGCCTGAACACCTGTTCCAAACTGTGTTTCTTTTCCCTGTTAGCAACTGCACCTAAGGCTAAGGATGGAGCTGTGGTAGTAAAACTTGTCTGGAGTCCACAGATT
>NW_011401715.1:0-644 GCF_000754665.1 Bison bison bison | reverse complement strand
CTCACCCTAGACACCTTCTGGAGTGGGTCTTAGCAGCCCAGGCATAATTAGGAAGCGTGGTGGGGTCCGCGCTCCAGATGGAGACTCGGCTGGAAGTTAGAGGGAAGAATGACAAGGAACTTTATGAATTGGAGCTGTAAGGTAACTCTTTGACAGAGAGAGCGAGATGGCGGTGGGGGACAGCCCCCAGTGAAATCAGAGGTGAGAGCACAAAGCAATAAAGTAGGCAGACTCTGTTTATTTTGCGGGGGAAATGCTCGAGAATATCCGGGTGGACCACTGAGGCTCCGTCCCGCATTTTCGTATGCCGACCCTCCTTCCTCATGACCTTTGTCCAGAGTGGAATGCCTCCCCGGCTCCCGGCACATGATCAGTGCATGCTCAATCACGATATCAGTGCATGATCAGCCACGTGATCACTGACTGCACAGTCACGTGATCAGCGCCTCTCAGTCACGTGATCACCGTATGATAAACACGTGATCAGTGAACGATCAGCCACGTGATCACTGCATGCTCCGTCAGGTGGTCAGTTCCTGATCAGCCACGGGATCAGTGCTTGCACAGTCCCATGATCAGTGCCTGTCAGTCACAGATCACTGCCTGATAAACACGTGATCAGTGCATGATGAGCCACATGATCA
>NW_011401714.1:0-761 GCF_000754665.1 Bison bison bison | reverse complement strand
CTCCCCAACACATTCATCAAATGATCATTTGAACGCTGAGCAACTTCCACAAAACAATTTTCTGAATGCTGGCAGAGGACACCAGGTACCCGGATAGGCTGCTCATTGTCTTTGAAAGGAGAACAAAGGATTGAGCAAATACCAAAGCAGAACTAGCCGGCTGTCTCCAGGCCCCTGCCCCAACAAGAGGCAGACAGCCATGTGTGTGGCAGCCAGAACCAGAAGGCAAGGGGCGGCCTCAGCCTCAGAGACCGGCATTCTCCACCAAACTATGAGCAGGCTGCCAGTTTCTAACCATGTCTTCCTGGAGTCCTGGACGGTTGACATCTGCCAGGAGAGTTGCAGCTTGAGATCAGCTCCCCAGAGGAGACACATGATACACCTGAGGCAGTGTTCTCATATCACACCCAGGAAACTGAGCGGCCTGGACCCAGTAGGTAATTAAGATGCATGGCCCACTTGGGACAGTGCGTTGGCCAAGCACCTGGTCGCCTGAGCTGCTGGGACCTGGGAAGGGCACAAAACGCACGTGCATCTGAGTCTGTGACTTTGCGGTGTACCTGAAAACCTGAACCTGAGCAGCTTAGACCTGGGAATTGCAGGAAATGCAGGGCCCACATTGGGCAGTACCCCTGAAGAGCAATCTGGAACCTGAGCAGTGTACACGTGGAAAGCACACACCACCGTGAGCTTGGGAAAGCCCAGTGTGTTCCATACACTGCAAGCACTTTCCCAAAATACACACCAACATTATTTGTTTG
>NW_011401713.1:0-516 GCF_000754665.1 Bison bison bison | reverse complement strand
AAAGAAACTTTTCCATCTCAGGCGGAAAACTGGAAGATGTCTTGTCTTGTCTGTCTGGATTGATGTCTGTGTCAGTGTGAGCCTTGTGATTTTTGATAATAGTGCTCAAGTTCTGAGTTCCTTATTTCAATGGTCTCAAGACAAGGCAGCCCTGGCAAACCAAACTGCTTCCAATACAAGAAAACTTTGACCTCAGGGAATGTCAGAGTCCCGCGAACTGGGAACTAGTCAATATGAAATATCTAGTAGTTTTGTTTTTGCTCCTCTACTGTAGACAATGTCTAAGAGTCATCAACATTAAGCACAAAATGTTCATAGTGCCTCGGTTTGTTCTAGGTAAAAATTGCTATATCGTTATATCTGTCACAAGCTTGTCAACAAGAAAGTACCTCGAAAGAACAGGAACAAAACGAAAAATTAAATGTGATATGAGCTTTCAGATAAACTATGAACACTAATTACACTCTGAAATATCTGCCTATGAGAGTCTTGATTGAAGGCAGAGGAGAAGGGGAC
>NW_011401712.1:0-735 GCF_000754665.1 Bison bison bison | reverse complement strand
TTTGTCCCACCTAGTCTGTGTTCTTTGCTCTTGCCTTCTTTTAGAAGTATGAAGTGTTTCTCTAGTTCTGTGCTCCTCTGTCAGGTTGTTGGGTGTACATTTGCAGACACAGCGTGTGTTTTACATTCAAGTCTAACTTAGTACTCTTACTGCCTCCCTGACACGACTGTTTCCTCCTTGTCACTGTCACACTTTAAACGGTTAGATATATTTTTGGCATTAACATCATTGTTTTGTAGAGTTAGTATTTACCCTCACAGTTACCTCATTGTTGGTCTTTACTTGTTTTTTATATTTCCATCAGAGACTACTTTTCTTTTTCCCTAAAGCACTGCCTTAATATTTTTTTTAGTTTCATGTGTGTGGGTGATGAGTGGTCTCATTTCCATTTGCCCTCAAAGTCTCTATTTTGCTTTCACTTTCGAAGAGAGTTTTTGTTGGATGTAGAATTCCAGGTTGGTGGTTATTTGTTTTTCAGCATTTTACAGATGCCAGTCCATTATCTTCTGACTTCCTTGTTCTTGGAAAGTCAGCTCTCAGTGTTGTTGTGCTGTTTAAAGCCACACCCTTTTTCCTCTGAGTGCTTGAACATTTGCTTCTTGCCTTAGGCACCCACAGAGCTGCTGAAACCAATGTGTGGTTTTCATTTTTGACTCAATGGTCTGATTCTTGAACCAACTCTTACCACTGTCCCTGTCAGTCAGTTCAGTCGCTCTGTGTCTGACCCGTTGCAAC
>NW_011401711.1:0-728 GCF_000754665.1 Bison bison bison | reverse complement strand
CTGTTGGCCTCTCACCCACCAAAACACTTTGCCAACTGTAATTTTCTTACCAGGAGTGTAAGTCCATTTCACTTTTCCTTGGGTACTCATCCCATCAATATGTTTTTTAATCCCTTCTGGAAGGCATATGTTGTAATATCTCTTTAATCTGCCTTTCTTTACTTACTGTGATTCGCTCTAGGTTTCTGCATATTCCTGCAAATGGTCTTTTTTTTTTTTTTGCCTTTTCATAATGTCAGACTCATATTTATTGTGTCTCTATGTCCCATATGTTTCTCTTTTAATTTGCAGCCAGCGATTCTCTTTCCTTTCATCTCTTGGGCATTGTGACAGCTGATCCAGGGTATGTTGTGGAAGTGGTGGTGTTGTGTGTGTTTTTCACGATCTGTTGATTGCTCAAATACTCTGGAAGTGGAGCTGACATATGACATCATCTACATCATTCTGTGATTCCTAGGTACTTTGGCAGCCATGCTTATAAAGTCTCTCAGCACTTACCTTACGTCCCACCAATGGCATACAGGGTTCCCCTTTACTAACATTGCTCTACTCTTTCTTGTCTGTAGACTTTTGGATAATGGCATTTTTGGTTTCCCATTAGTGATACTGCCTTGCAGTTTAAGTTTTCAATTCACTGATAATAGAGCAAATGAGGCACATTTCCAGAGGCTTTTTTCTAAGCATTGACTAAGTATTTACCTGTTGATGTTTCCTTCCTGACATGTGTT
>NW_011401710.1:0-696 GCF_000754665.1 Bison bison bison | reverse complement strand
TTTGTGATTCCTAGGTACTTTGGCAGCCATGCTTATAAAGTCTCTCAGCACTTACCTTACCTCCCACCAATGGCATACAGGGTTCCCCTTTACTAACATTGCTCTACTCTTTCTTGTCTGTAGACTTTTGGATAATGGCCTTTTTGGTTTCCCATTAGTGATACTGCCTTGCAGTTTAAGTTTTCAATTCACTGATAATAGAGCAAATGAGGCACATTTCCAGAGGTCTTTTTTCTAAGCATTGACTAAGTATTTACCTGTTGATGTTTCCTTCCTGACATGTGTTTTGCGCCCGTTTTTGTTGTTGTTTGTTTATTTGTTTGTTTGTTGGCATGCCATACCTGGCCATTTTCTAAGGGTCAATTCAGCTCGGTCGCTCAGTCATGTCCAACTCTTTGTGACCCCATGAATAGCAGTACGCCAGGCCTCCCTGTCCATCACCAACTCCCGGAGTTTACTCGGACAGGTTCATGGAGTCAGTAACGCCATCCAGCAATCTCATCCTCTGTCGTCCCCTTTTCCTCCTGCCCCCAATCCCTCCCAGCATCAGAGTCTTTTCCAATGAGTCAACTCTGGATGAGGTGGCCAAAGTACTGGAGTTTCAGCTTCAGCATCATTCCTTCCAAAGAATTCCCAGGACTCATCTCCTACAGAATGGACTTGTTGGATTTATTTCCAAGGGACTCTCAAGAGTCT
>NW_011401709.1:0-802 GCF_000754665.1 Bison bison bison | reverse complement strand
AGCCTCTCTCAAAGCCTTTCAGGAATCTCTACTATTTGTGGAAACTGGGGAGCATTCCCCAAAGGCCAGCATCCCTCTGCTCTCCAACACTTCCAGTGGTTGCCTCTCTTAACCGTCCCTCAATCCAGTTGAAAAGCAAGAGGGCGCCCGTACACTCCACTCATGCTTGGGACTCTTCCTTGGTGACACTCATCAGGAATGCCTCCATCAGACACCCTGCTGGAGAGGTGATCCCAGCATTTTCACTTTGCCAGAAGTCCTGTATGTTCACAGATCCCGATCTGGAACCTCGGTAGCATGCTCTTAAACTCCTTACATGATTGGAGGGGAAAATAGATCCTCATTGATGTGACCAATGTACCAGTTAAAGGACCCAAGTCCTTTCTTTTGCTTTCTGTGTTGTTTTCCCAACATAATTGCAAAGAGAGGTGAGTGACAACTAATGTAATCTCTGTTGTATATTTGCCAGGAAAGCTTCCTACGGGGGCCAGCGGTGGATGTTCATCTGCATTTTTTCAAAGAAAATAAGGAAAACATGTAGATTGGTTTAATAAGTTAATGTTTTGGAGAATAATAGAAATTGATTTTTCAATTAGCTTAAGTTCTTATTATAAATCCAGACTCTCCCAATCAACTAACAAAACAAATATTAAAAGAAACTATCCAAAAAAGAGAGTCTGTGAGGTCTTCTGTTCGGTGGTTCCTCCCAACACTGCACATCTATTTGTCTTTTCTGGTCAGTATATCTCCATTATTCCAGGAGGGATCTCAATTCACTTCTAGAATGATGTCTCTGAAAATT
>NW_011401708.1:0-526 GCF_000754665.1 Bison bison bison | reverse complement strand
TTCAGGGAGAAGAACGGAAACCGAGGAGGCAGTGCCAGCTCCCTGGGATGTCCAAGCTCCACCAGGCAGATGCATGTGGTAGGGATGGGAGGTCACGCAGCAGAGGAAGGAGCTCGGCTCCGGGGAAGGTGAGACCCAGGTCTGCATCTCTCCTGGACTGCTGCTGGGTGACCCGGGGCTAGTGGTGAGAGCAGTCTGAGCCTCAGTTTCCCCATCTGTAAGGCAGAGGGCAGAGCCAACACCTGGGGGCGGGGGCGGGGGGCAGGACCGGCGCCAGGAGGGGAGGCTCTGCCAACACAGGGCCCGAGAGCCCGCCTCTCAGTTCATGGTGGGGAGACACTTCCACCCGGAACGGGGATGTCAGTTGACTCCCCAGGAAGGAGGATGATGGGGGCACACTTGAGCCCTTCACCCTCTCTTTAGCCAGTGACTTGATGAGATGGGGGAGTCAGACACCCACAGGGCACATTCTGCAGTCCGGAATTACTGCCTGTCCTCAGAGCTGTGGCCTCTCTCCCCCAGCTCT
>NW_011401707.1:0-821 GCF_000754665.1 Bison bison bison | reverse complement strand
ACTTCCCTGGCGCCCCACGAGAGGCTCACTGACCTCGCCGTCGTACCTAGGGAGAAACCGCACACTGTGGCCGCCGCTCGAGAACAACCCTGAGACTCCCCCATCATCGCGAGTTGAGGGCCTTCGTCTCCTGTATGGCCTAGAGACCAATCTCTCGACCTCTCTCCAACGCCTCAGGAGGCTTGACTCCCTTTAGTCCACCCAGTGAGCTTCAAGAGATACCCGTCGCGACTCGAGAGCAGAGCGGGGTTCTTTGCTTCCACTCGACATGAATGCCTGTCTCCCCGGGTGTGTCTGGAATGCAACCCTGAGATCCCTGTCGACCCTGGAGAGGAACATTGGCTTCTGGACAGAAGGCTAGATGAGGTCTATTGGCCCTGAGTTACTCGAGGGAAATCCCCAGCTTTCCTTCGCAACTCGAATGGAAGATTGGACTTCCCTGGGCCAACACAAGAGGCATCCTGAATTCCCCGTCATAACTCGAGAATCCTGCTACACCTCGAGAAAAACCACGTGATTCCCCCGTCATCGCAAGATGTAACCCTGTGCCGCTACACCGTCTCAGGAGAAGTCCCACGTTAGGTATTGGAGGTCGAAACGGTACTTGGCACCCTTGATGCGACCCACAAAGTTCCCCGACATCCCGGTCTCCCTCGAGAGGAACACCGAGGTTTTCCGAAACCACTTCCTCTGAGCCTCTTCTACCCTCCTGATCTGGACAGGAGGGTCGACTCCCCTGCTTTGTCTGGAAGGGGTTCCCGACCTTCCGGTCACACCTCAGGATGAGGCCGGTCTCACGACGACATTCCAGACGTGGCCTC
>NW_011401706.1:3763-4201 GCF_000754665.1 Bison bison bison | reverse complement strand
ACGGGCGAGTCACTGCCCCTTCGTGTTGACTTCATTCACAGGGTGGAGTTCGGAGAGGTGTCCGGGCATCGGGTTCTTACCAAGAGGGGACCGGGAAATCGGGGTGCTTCGCAATGTGGAAGCACCCACGAGGCCACGTCTGCAATGTCGTCGTGAGACCGGCCTCATCCTGAGGTGCGACCGGAAGGTCGGGAACCCCTTCCAGACAAAGCAGGGGAGTCGACCCTCCTGTGGAGATCAGGAGGCTAGAAGGGGCTCAGAGGAAATGGTGCCGGAAAACCTCGGTGTTCCTCTCCAGGGAGACCGGGATGCCGGGGAACTTTGTGGGGCGCATCAAGGGTGCCAAGTACCGTTTCGACCTCCAATTCCTAACGTGGGACTTCTCCTGAGACGCTGTAGCGGGAAAGGGCTTCATCTTGCGATGACGGGGGAACCACG
>NW_011401706.1:0-593 GCF_000754665.1 Bison bison bison | reverse complement strand
GGTTGGCCTCTAGGCCATGCAGGAGACGAAGGCCCTCATCTCCGCGATGACGGGGGAGTCTCGGGGTGGTTCTCGAGCGGCGGCCCCAGGGTGCGGTTTCTCACGAGGTACGACGGCGAGGTCAGTGAGCCGCTCGTGGGGCGCCAGGGAAGTCGGGTCTCCATGCGAGTGGCGAGGGGGAGCGCGTCATTGCTCTCGAGTCATGGTAGGGGAACCTGGCCTCGAGACGTGTTGAAGAAGGTCTCTCGAGGTCTTTCTCGGGTTGAGGCAGGAAACCCTGGCTTCCCTCGACTTGTGCAGGTGACCTCAGGGGGCTTCTCATGGTGGCTCTGAGAAGTCAGGGAAACTGGAGGTGGGGGGGGGGATGGGCCTCTCGGGACTCCACGGGGTTTGGTGCATTGGAAGAGGGCCTCATCTCCAGTTGAGGCAGGAACCTCAGGGTTCCTCTGATTTCAGACTCCGATCGCAGGGTCCCTGCAGACTGGGGCCAGGAGAGTCAGGCCTCGTCTTGGGTTGAGGCATGGAACTCCGCTTGCCTCTCGAGGTGTCCCCGGGGAGAGAGGCCACTTGTCGAGCGGTATTTGGAACCTGGG
>NW_011401705.1:0-539 GCF_000754665.1 Bison bison bison | reverse complement strand
CGGTTTCTCACGAGGTACGACGGCGAGGTCAGTGAGCCTCTCGTGGGGCGCCAGGGAAGTCGGGTCTCCATGCGAGTGGCGAGGGGGAGCGCGTCATTGCTCTCGAGTCATGGTAGGGGAATCCGGCCTCGAGACGTGCTGAAGAAGGTCTCTCGAGGGCTTTCTCGGCTCGAGGCAGGAAACCCTGGCTTCCCTCGACTTGTGCAGGTGACCTCAGGGGGCTTCTCATGGTGGCTCTGAGCAGTCAGGGAAACTGGAGGTGGGAGGGGCCTCTCGGGACTCCACGGGGTTTGGTGCATTGGAAGAGGGCCTCATCTCCAGTTGAGGCAGGAACCTCAGGGTTCCTGTGATTTCAGACTCCGATCGCAGGGTCCCTGCAGACTGGGGACAGGAGAGTCAGGCCTCGTCTTGGGTTGAGGCATGGAACTCCGCTTGCCTCTCGAGGTGTCCCCGGGGAGAGAGGCCACTTGTCGAGCTGGATGTGGAACCTGGGGGTTTTTCCGGACGATGCACGGGCGAGTCACTGCCCCTTCGTGTTG
>NW_011401704.1:0-672 GCF_000754665.1 Bison bison bison | reverse complement strand
AGTCTTAAAAAGAGAGAAGTTTCCAAACACCAGGAAACCTTCTCACTGCGGAATCTGTGCCGAGCTTTGGAAGCACAGAGGGCAACTTAACAGGGAGAAAAAATAAATAAACATTAAAACTCGCAGATTGCCAGCCCTACGGTAACTCCCCCAGCAGAGAAGCAGCGCAGATGCCTGCACACGCCATTGGCAAGCGGGGGCTGGGCAGGGAGGCCCGGCGCGGGCTGCATCGCTTAGAGCAAGAATCTGGCCTGAATACCCTGAGCGCTATCTGAGAGAAATAATTTGGGCTAGCAAACCAGGCTGTGGTATATATAGCACGAGAAAAGCCAGCCCTAAGCTAAGATACCGCCAGGCCCGGGCACGGAACAAAGGACTGGACAGAGATAGCCGGCTGCAGACCTTCCCCCTCCGGTGACAGGCAGCCAGAACCAGAAGGGGGCAATCGCAGCCCCAGAGAGACATTATCTATAAAACTGTAAGCAGGCTTCTTTGCTAACTAAAACTTCTTGGGGGTCTGGACGGTCAACATCTGCCTGAGAAAGTGCGCCGGTTTTACACCCAGATAACCGAGTGGTGGGGAGGCCATAAGTCGCAGCATCGGCGCTCGCCAAACACCTCATGACCTGAGCTGCTCGGACCTGGGAAGAGCACAAAACGCAGGCCCAATTG
>NW_011401703.1:0-604 GCF_000754665.1 Bison bison bison | reverse complement strand
TGGCGTCGCCCTCCGGCGTGCGTCCCCTCTTCCCGATAGCCCGGCCTCCCCGCCACGTCCCTCGAGGTTGGCCCCGAGGGTTCGGGGGTGGGGTGGTGACGGGGGTTTGCTCCGCAAGCTCCCCCACGCCCCCACCCACCCCACGCGCCTTTCGCCCGTGGCGCCGGCCACGACTGCCTTCCCCACCCCTCCCCCCACAAAGGCCGCGGATCCGCGCGGCGCGGATCCTCCGGTCGCGTCTGGCGGGCTGTGCGGCGTGGCGGGCGGCGGCTCCCCGTCGCGGGGCCGCTTGCCTTGCCCCGCCGCCTCCCGTCGCCGGCCCTGGGCCGGTCTGCCTCGGCCGGTCGCCGGCCGGCCGTCCGTCTGCCGCTCTGGGCCTGCCGCGCCGGTCGCCAGGCGCCTCGCCTCCCCACGCCTTCCGAGCCTCGGGGCTTTCTCCCGCCCCGTCCCCACCCCCCACGCCTCCCGCGGCCGTCTGTCCGGTTCTCCCGCCCTGTTTTTCGCCTCTCCCCGTACCTCTGACGCGTGTCCCCTGCCCGCTTGGCGCCCAGCTCCCCGTCGGAGCCCCTTCCCTCCGCGGTGGTGTGGGGGGGGGAAGGGTGCC
>NW_011401702.1:0-893 GCF_000754665.1 Bison bison bison | reverse complement strand
CAGACAAAGCAGGGGAGTCGACCCTCCTGTGGAGATCAGGAGGGTAGATGGGGCTCAGAGGAAGTCGTGCCGGAAAACCTCGGTGTCCCTCTCCAGGGAGACCGGGATGCCGGGGAACTTTGTGGGGGCGCATCAAGGGTGCCAAGTACCGTTTCGGCCTCCAATTCCTAACGTGGGACTTCTCCTGAGACGCTGTAGCGGGAAAGGGCTTCATCTTGCGATGACGGGGGAACCACGTGGTTTTCTCGAGTTGCGGCGGGATTCTCGAGTTACGACGGGGAATTCGGGATGCCTCTTGTGTTGGCCCAGGGAAGTCCAATCTTCCAATCGAGTTGCGAAGGAAAGCTGGGGATTGCTCTCGAGTGACTGCAGGGCCAATAGACCTCATCTGGGCTTGTGTTCAGAAACCAATGTTCCTCTTCAAGGGCCACCTGGATCTCGGGGTTGCATTCCAGACGCACCCGGGGAGACAGGCATTCATCTCGAGTGGAAGCAAAGAACCCCGCTCTGCTCTCGAGTCGCGACGGGTATCTCTTGGAACTCACAGGGTGGACTAAAGGGAGTCAAGCCTCCTGAGGCGTTTGGCGAGAGGTCGCGAGGTTGGCCTCTAGGCCATGCAGGAGACGAAGGCCCTCATCTCCGCGATGACGGGGGAGTCTCGGGGTGGTTCTCGAGCGGCGGCCCCATGGTGCGGTTTCTCACGAGGTACGACGGCGAGGTCAGTGAACCTCTCGTGGGGCGCCAGGGAAGTCGGGTCTCCATGCGAGTGGCGAGGGGAACGCGTCATTGCTCTCGAGTCATGGTAGGGGAACCTGGCCTCTAGACGTGTGGAAGAAGGTCTCTCGAGGTCTTTCTCGGGTTGAGGCAGGAAACCCTGGCTTCCCTCGACTTGT
>NW_011401701.1:0-800 GCF_000754665.1 Bison bison bison | reverse complement strand
ATGATCGTACTCTGCAAAGAAGTTACATAAGCAGGGTGATAATATATAGCCTTGACGTACTCCTTTTCCTAATTGGAACCCGTCTGTTGTTCCACGTCCAGTTCTAACTGTTGCTTACTGACCTGCATAGAGGTTTCTCAAGAGGCAGGTCAGGTGGTCTGGTATTCCCATCTCTCTCAGAATTTTCCACAGTTTACTGTGATCCACACAGGCAAAGGCTTTGGCATAGTCAATAAAGCAGGAATAGAGGTTTTTTCGGGACCTCTCTTGCTTTTTTCCATGATCCAGCAGATGTTGGCAATTTGATCTCTGGTTCCTCTGCCTTTTCTAAAACCAGCTGGAATATCAGGAAGTTCACAGTTCACGTATTGCTGAAACCTGGCCTGGAGAATTTTGAGCATTACTTTACTAGCATGTGAGGTGAGTGTAACTGTGCAGTACTTTGAGTATTCTTTGGCATTGCCTTTCTTCAGGATTCGAATGAAAACTGACCATTCCAGTCCTGTGGACACAGCTGAGTTTTCCAAATTTGCTGGCATACTGAGTGCAATACTTTCACAGCATCATCTTTCAGGATCTGACATAGCTCAACTGGAATTCCATCACTTCCTCTAGCTTTGTTCGTAGTGCTGCTTTCTAAGGCCCACTTGATTTCACATTCCAGGATGTCTGGCTCTAGGTCGGTGATCACATCATCCGGATTATCTGGATCATGAAGATCTTGATTGTATAGTTCTTCTGTGTATTCTTGTCATCTCTTCTTAGTATCTTCTGCTTCTGTTAGGTCCATGCTGTTTCTG
>NW_011401700.1:0-527 GCF_000754665.1 Bison bison bison | reverse complement strand
ACCTCTTAGTATCCTCTGCTTCTGTTAGGTCCCTACTATTTCTGTCCTTTATTGAGCCCATCTTTGCATGAAATGTTCCCTTGGTATCTCTAATTTTCTTGAAGAGATCTCTAGTCTTTCCCATTCTATGTTTTCCTCTATCTCTTTGCACTGATCGCTGAGGAAGGCTTTCTTATCTCTCTTTGCTATTGTTTGGAACTCTGCATTCAAATGGGGATATCTTTCCTTTACTCCTTTGCTTTTCCTTCCTGTCTTTTCACAGCTATTTGTAAGGCCTCCTCAGACAGCCATTTTGCTTTTTTGCATTTCTTTTTCTTGGGGATGGTCTTGATTCCTGTCTCCTGTACAATGTCAATTGTACATTGGAGACAACTGTACTGTACCGTGTACTTGGCCATTGAGACAGTTCAAAACAGTGTGCCAAACTCAGGAATGAGCAATCTTGTTTCTATCAAAAGCCACAATACTCAGGGAAAAGACAGACATCAAGTTAAGAACTTAAGAAAAATTTAACGTGTGTGTTTGTG
>NW_011401699.1:0-581 GCF_000754665.1 Bison bison bison | reverse complement strand
TCCCCGGGTGCGTCTGGAATGCAACCCCGAGATCCCTTTTGCCCCTGGAGAGGAACACTGGCTTTTTGGACACAAGCCTAGATGAGGTCTATTGGCCCTCCAGTCACTCGAGAGCAATCCCCAGCTTTCCTTCGCAACTCGAATGGAAGATTGGACTTCCCTGGGCCAACACAAGAGGCATCCTGAATTCCCCGTCGTAACTTGAGAATCCTGCCGCAACTCGAGAAAATCCACGTGGTTCCCCCGTCATCGCAAGATGAAGCCCTTTCCCGCTATAGTGTCTTAGGAGAAGTCCCAGGTTAGGTACTGGAGGTCGAAACGGTACTTGGCACCCTTGATGCGACCCACAAAGTTCCCCGACATCCCGGTCTCCCTCGAGAGGAACACCGAGGTTTTCCGGCACCACTTCCTCTGAGCCTCTTCTACCCTCCTGATCTGGACAGGGGGGTCGACTCCCCTGCTTTGTCTGGAAGGGGTTCGCGACCTTCCGGTCGCACCTCAGGATGAGGCCGGTCTCACGACGACATTCCAGACGTGGCCTCGTGGGTGGTTCCACATCCGAAGGACCCCGATTTCCCGGT
>NW_011401698.1:0-524 GCF_000754665.1 Bison bison bison | reverse complement strand
ACGCACTTCCCAGGCCCAAGCTACCTAGGGTCCATCCTGTGTTAGGCGTGAAGTCCCAGGTTGGCCGTGTGTCTCCTGCACTTCCCAGGTCCAAGCTGCTCAGATTCCCAGGTGTTGTATGAAGGCCCAGCCCCAGTTGAACCATGTATCTCTTGCTCTTCCCAGGCCCAAGCAGTCCAGACTCCCCAGTTCTCTGTTTGGGGCACAGTACCAGGTGGGTTCTTTGTCTCCTGCACTTCCAAGGCCCAAGCTGCTCATATTTCTGGGTGTTCTATGAATGCCCAGTCCCAGTTGAGCCATGCATCTCCTGCTATTCCCAGGCCAAAGTGGCCTGGTGTTCTGCCAGAGCATAGTCCCGGGTGGGCCCTTTATCTAATGCACTTTCCAGGTCCAAGCTGCTCAGGTTCCAGGATGTTCCAGAGTACACTCTTCCAGAGAGCCACTCAGGTTTTCAGGATAGCTGTGATGTCATAGTTCCTGGTGGACCATGTTTTTCGTGCACTGCTCAGGTTCATTTCTGGTCA
>NW_011401697.1:0-650 GCF_000754665.1 Bison bison bison | reverse complement strand
GTGGTTAAGCAGACTCTAAACACGTGATGCAGCAGGCTCTACACCCGTGACTGAGCAGACACAATTTGGGCAGCTCAGCAGACACCAATGGTGCAGCTCAGCAGACACAAATGGTGCAGCTCAGCAGACACCAATCATGCAGCTCAGCAGGCAATACTCATGGAGCTGAGCAGGCAGGAATCACACAGCTCAGCAGGCAAAGATCAAGGAGCTGAGCAGGCACGAATCTCGCAGCTCAGCTGGACAAAAATCAAGGATCTCAGCAGACTGCCATTAGGTGCTAAGCAGACTCTAAACACGTGACTCAGCAGCTTGACACCCGTGACTGAGCAGACACGAATCTTGCAGCCCAGCAGACAATACTCCTGGAGCTGAGCAGGCAGGAATCACTCAGCTCAGCAGACAGTAATCAAGGAGCCGAGCAGGCACGAATCACGCAGCTCAGCAGGCAATAATCCTGGAGCTGAGCAAGCAGGAATCACGCAGCTCAGCAGGCAATAATCAAGAAGCAGAGCAGGCAGGAATCAGGCAGCTCAGCAGGCAATATTCATGGAGCTGAGCTGGCAGGAATCACGCAACTCAGCAGGCAATACTCACGGACCTGAGCAGGCAGGAATCACGCAACTTAGCAGGCAATAATAATTGGAGCT
>NW_011401696.1:0-614 GCF_000754665.1 Bison bison bison | reverse complement strand
AGTGACCTTACAGTCTTTTTGAAAGCAACAGTTGATGTTTTAAGAACACATCTCAGAGAACTCCAGTAGATAAAGCTAAAAAAAGAGAACGTGTTCAGGGTGAACTGCGGGCAGGACCCCAAACTGTACCCTGTCTCTCCCAGAGTGTGTAATTGCTGAGATGGGTGGATATAGGACCCAAAGCACCCTGGGGACCGAGGTCCTCAAATGACAGCAGAAGGCCGGGCTGAGCCAGGAGCAAGTGGCCTGTGCCCTGGCGAGTGGAGAACCGGGAGGGTGGGAGTGGAGCCAGGAGAGGGGTGGGAGACTCAGGCGGGGTCTGGGAGGCGCTGGCTGTCGCGGCTCGAGGCAGGGACACCCCTGAACCTCCACCATGCAGTCCCCACGGGGCAGAGTCGTCTGGCAGCCGAGGGTCGAAGTAAAGAGGGCGAGTTCACAGCAGGTTGAATGAACCCCTGTACCCACTGTGGGTTCATTTTAAGTGCCTGGAGTGAGGTTGGTCAAGCCCTTGCTGAGCTCGAGTGAGGGAGTCCGACAGGGAGGACCGAGCTCAGGGTGAGAGTGAGGGGCAGCTAGCGTGGTGAGTCCTCCTCAGCTGAGTGGGTTCTGGGGAC
>NW_011401695.1:0-597 GCF_000754665.1 Bison bison bison | reverse complement strand
GAATAAACAAAGACTTTTGCAGGGGTGGAGGCCTGGGGGAGGTAAGTAGATGCAATACTCAATTACCATGTATTACCGGTTAACATGGATGGTTTCAAAATGGGTTCATCCAGAAAGAGACCAGTTTTAACAACTCCCTGGGAGAGTGTTGGGTCTCGGTGAAGTTCCTAAGCTACCAGGGAAGCCCTAAAGACTTTCTATTGGTGGTTATAACATTGAATGAAAGAAAGATGGGATTAAAGAGAGCCCGACACTTTATCCCTGTTAGATCTGAATATTTTTATCCCTGAAAATAAGGTCCCTTTCATTGATCCTCTCAACTAGCATCCTCTGGACCTCTCCTTGTTCAGCCCTTCACATTGTGTTCACGGTGAGCACATTGGCTCAATGTCCTCGAAAATTTAACATTACTTTCATTTAAAATTTTTTAAAATTCCTTTTAAAAATATTTATTTGGCTGCACTGGATCTTAGTTGCAGCACACAAGATCTTGGATCTTTAGTTGCAGTTTGTGGGATCTAGTTCCCAGTTGGTCTTCAGTCGCTAAGTCGTGTGTGACTCTGAAACCCCATCAACTGCTGCACTCCAGGCTTCCCT
>NW_011401694.1:0-565 GCF_000754665.1 Bison bison bison | reverse complement strand
TTCAAGGAGAGAAATCACATATCACCCCAAAAGTTGACCTGACCAGGTCAGGGAACAGTTCTCCTGGGAATCATACAGCATTTTTAAGTCTCTTCATGATGGCATCAGTGGTGTCTTGGTTTGCTTCTTTCAGCTCCTGTTTTTCTATGCCCTCGAAACTAGTGCAAGCAGAGAGGGGTTTTTTTTTGTGTGCTTTTTTTTTTTTTTCCCTAGTCCCAGTGTAGCCCTGGAATGGCTGCTATAGAAGGAAGAGACTGGGGGACACAGTGATGTTGATTCAGTTTAAGTCTGATAATCAAGGCTGGATTCATGAGAGGACTGGGGGAGATAGATTTCTGTACCTAGAACAATATGTTTTGTCACACTTAGATGCTGCACGGGAAATTTAATGGTAACTGTGTGTTTATTTGTATGTGACTAGGTATGTTCCAGTATCCTGAGAGACCTTGCTGAAAAACACACACACTCAGAGGAGAGGCAAACAAGAACAACTGAGCTGTAATAAAGCTTAGCTTCATCTTCAAACTAGAGAAATGGCATCATCGTCAGTTTAAAAAGAACTCTT
>NW_011401693.1:0-845 GCF_000754665.1 Bison bison bison | reverse complement strand
AGTTTGAGCTGTATTTAAATGTTGATATTTTCTTCTTAAGAGTGTCCTGTATTTCTGTTTCACTTTATTTTTTTTTGTATGAGTGACTACTGTCATGTTCAATGGTAGGTGTCGTATCAAGTCCAACAATAGGACCTTGTGTATATCAGATGTCCATCAGTGATAGTTTTAAGGCTGCTGTTACAGAGAAAACTCTATGCTGCAAGGCTTTATTATTTGCTCCTTTTTAGGATGGCCTGTGATGTCTGAGAGTTTTTGTCAGTCCTGGGAGTACATTAGAGCAGAATGAGCCAAAGGATGCCATGAAACCTGATGTATCCTCACTTTTGGATCTTTGAAGTAAGTGCTCATATTCTCTTTAAGTTGAAGACAAGGATGAGTTGGTTTTACATGTACAGATTCTTGTTCTGAAACACTGAGATGGCATTATGTATTCAGCGGTGCTTGCTTTTCCCTACATATTATTAGAAATTGTTTTGTCTACCACTCTTGCTGCAATAGGTTTATACGGATTTTATATTTAATATGTATCTGTGGGAAGAAATTAATACCAAGTTCCAGATTTATCCCTTCCATCCACCAAGGTCCCTGGCTACCATAAGTTTCTTGCCAGTTTGGATGTCCACATCACATTTGTGTGGGCACACACTGCAGTGGATTTCTGTATCCCACCACTCCAATGTATCCCATGATATTTCTTGAAATGTTCCTTCATTTAGTGTGATGATCTCTGGATTTCTCTCTATCGGTGAAGAGGGCCTACTTTCAAATTTCAGTCCTGATTAAAGCTTCATTCCAGACCTATATCACACTTCTTTATCCATTCCTCTATTCAAGTACACTAT
>NW_011401692.1:0-596 GCF_000754665.1 Bison bison bison | reverse complement strand
ATTAGTTGTTTGTCAGCTGCTTCATTTGTCTATTATTTTCTCCCATTCTGAAGGCTGTCTTTTCACCTTGCTAATAGTTTCCTTTGTTGTGCAGAAGCTTTTAAGGTTAATTAGGTCCCATTTGTTTATTTTTGCTTTTATTTCCAATATTCTGGGTGGTGGGTCATAGAGGATCCTGCTGTGATGTATGTCAGAGAGTGTTTTGCCTATGTTCTCCTCTAGGAGTTTTATAGTTTCTGGTCTTATGTTTAGATCTTTAATCCATTTTGAGTTTATTTTTGTGTATGGTGTTAGAAAGTGTTCTAGTTTCATTCTTTTACAAGTGGTTGACCAGATTTCCCAGCACCACTTGTTAAAGAGATTGTCTTTAATCCATTGTATATTCTTGCCTCCTTTGCCAAAGATAAGGTGTCCAAATGTGCGTGGATTTATCTCTGGGCTTTCTATTTTGTTCCATTGATCTATATTTCTGTCTTTGTGCCAGTACCATACTGTCTTGATAACTGTGGCTTTGTAGTAGAGCCTGAAGTCAGGTAGGTTGATTCCTCCAGTTCCATTCTTCTTTCTCAAGATCGCTTTGGCTATTCGAGGTTTTT
>NW_011401691.1:0-619 GCF_000754665.1 Bison bison bison | reverse complement strand
TGCATCATCTTCTGGCCCGGAGGCCTGTTAACATTTTAAGACCTTTTCTTCAGAAAACTTATTTTTCTCTAAAGGTGGTTGGTCAGGAGCCACCCTCCAAAAAAGCATTAGATGAAGTTGCATTCCTACAGAGCAAAGGTGTGGTGGGCTATAACAAGAAAAAGAATTAACTCAAGGGTCCCAGGTTACAAACATTAAAGCTACTACTTACACCAATTATATTAATCAATACACTGCCAGGGACACAGCAGGTAAGGGATATGGAACCTTAGCAGCAAACAATGGCCCAACAAGTGAAAAACCATTCACCAATACAATTTCTAATCAATCTTTTAACTACTCAAAAGAATCTGTGTTTAGACAGTTTAGAACATCTCCTGCCTCTCACAGTTGGGAGGCTCAGAACAGTCACATGTGGCCGGAAAAACCTATTCAGGCAGGCTAGAGGATTTCCAAAGGAGTTTGTAGGTTAAACACTGTCACACCCAGGAATTATTAACTGGAACTGTAAGCTAACTCTTTTTTCAGAGAGAGGTAGTGGGGGAGAGCCCCCCGTAAAGTCAGAGGTTTAGGTGAAAGCACAAGCAGAAAGTAGGCAGACTCTGGTTTTGGGGGTATA
>NW_011401690.1:0-571 GCF_000754665.1 Bison bison bison | reverse complement strand
GCATGCGCGTGTGCGCGCGCACGCACAGATAGATCGTGCCCAACGGGGCATCTATCTTGTTCACTTAGTACCGTGGGTGGATCTATGCCTGGGATCGGACTGCTGAACCATAGGTACTTCCACTTTAGTCCTTCGGGAACTCCATATCTTTTCCATACCGGCTCTCCCCACGCCCATTCCTACTCACCGTGGAGGAGAGTTCCCTTTGCTCCCCATCTTCTCCAGCATTGGTATTGACAGACATCGCAGTGAGGCCCAATCGGACTCATGTGAAGTGGTCCCTCCTTGGAGTTTGGAGTTGAGCCTCTCCAATCATTAGTGATGTGGAGCAAGATGACCTTTTGGAAATGCAGATGCAATGCTGTCACCTCCCTGCTCCAACGGCTCTCGTATTTTCCCAGCATATTGAAGATACGACCACCTCCCTTCAGGCTTGCTCCTCACGTTCTTCTCTGATGTCTTTTGCCTGGAATGCCCTCTGCACTCTTTGGCTTCCATCCCATAGGGCATTTTTCGTTTCTTGAATGTCCTAAGTTTCCCTGGTCACATAGCCTTCCAAGATGCTATTTTC
>NW_011401689.1:0-721 GCF_000754665.1 Bison bison bison | reverse complement strand
GGGTTGAGGCATGGAACTCCGCTTGCCTCTCGAGATGTCCCCGGGGAGAGAGGCCGCTTGTCGAGCTGTATTTGGAACCTGGGGTACTTTCCTAACGATACACGGAAAAACTGCCCCTTCGTGTTGACTTCATTCACAGGGTGGAGTTCGGAGAGGTGTCCGGGCATCGGGTTCTTATCAAGAGGGGACCGGGAAATCGGGGTCCTACGGAATGTGGAACCACCCACGAGGCCACGTCTGGAATGTCTTCGTGAGACCGGCCTCATCCTGAGGTGCGACCGGAAGGTCGGGAACCCCTTCCAGACAAAGCAGGGGAGTCGACCCTCCTGTCCAGATCAGGAGGGGAGAAAGGGCTCAGAGGAGGGGGTGCCGGAAAACCTCAGTGCTCCTCTCGAGGGAGACAGGGATTTCGGGAAACTTTGTGGGTCGCATCAAGGGTGCCAAGTGCCGTTTCGACCTCCAATTCCTAACGTGGGACTTCTCCTGAGACGCTGTAGCGGGAAAGGGCTTCATCTTGCGATGACGGGGGAGCCACGTGGTTTTTCTCGAGTTACGGCGGGATTCTCGAGTTACGACGGGGAATTCAGGATGCCTCTTGTGTTGGCCCAGGCAAGTCCAATCTTCCATTCGAGTTGCGAGGAAAGCTGGGGATTGCTCTCGAGTGACTGCAGGGCCAATAGACCTCTTCTAGGCTTGTGTCCAGAAGCCAATGTTCCTCTCC
>NW_011401688.1:0-569 GCF_000754665.1 Bison bison bison | reverse complement strand
ACTCTGTTTCAGAGAGAGAGGGTGGGAAGATTTGGGAGAATGGTATTGAAACATGTATAATATCATGCATGAAACGAGTCCCTAGTCCAGGTTTGGTGCATGGTACTGGATGCTTGGGTCTGGTGCACTGGGACAACCCAGAGGGATGGTATGGGAAGGGAGGATGGAGGAGGGTTCAGGATGGGGAACACATGTATACCTGTGGCAGATTCATTTTGATATTTGGCAAAACTAATACAATATTGTAAAGTTTAAAAATAAAATTAAATTAAAAAAATAAACAATTAGGGCAGAAATACACGAAAAAAAGCAAAGGAACCTATAGCAAAACTCAGCAAAAATAAATGCTGGTTCTTTGAGAAGATAAATAAAATAGGCAAACCATTAGCAAAACTCATCAAGAAAGAAAGGGGGGATAATCAAATCAACAAAATTAGAAAGGAAAATGGATAAATCACAGCAGACAACACAGAATTACAAAGGATCATAAAAGACTACTATCAGCAGCTATAGGACAATAAAATGGACAACTTGGAAGAAATGAACAAATTCCTAGAAAAGTATAACAA
>NW_011401687.1:0-766 GCF_000754665.1 Bison bison bison | reverse complement strand
ACATTGGCTTCTGGACACAAGCCTAGATGAGGTCTATTGGCCCTGCAGTCACTCGAGAGCAATCCTCAGCTTTCCTTTGCAACTCGAATGGAAGATTGGACTTCCCTGGGCCAACACAAGAGGCATCCCGAATTCCCCGTCGTAACTCGAGAATCCCGCCGCAACTCGAGAAAAACCACGTGGTTCCCCCGTCATCGCAAGATGAATCCCTGTCCCGCTACAGCGTCCCAGGAGAAGCCCCACGTTAGGAATTGGAGGTCGAAACGGTACTTGGCACCCTTGATGCGCCCCCACAAAGTTCCCTGGCATCCCGGTCTACCTGGAGAGGAACACCGAGGTTTTCCGGCACCACTTCCTGTGAGCCCCTTCTACCCTCCTGATCTCCACAGGAGGGTCGACTCCCCTGCTTTGTCTGGAAGGGGTTCCTGACCTTCCGGTCGCACCTCAGGATGAGGCCGTCTCACGACGACATTCCACGCGTGGCCTCGTGGGTGCTTCCACATTGCGAAGTACCCCGATTTCCCGGTCCCCTCTTGATCAGAACCCGATGCCCGAACACCTCTCCGAACTCCACCCTGTGAATGAAGGCAACACGAAGGGGCAGTGACTCGCCCGTGCATCGTCCGGAAAAAACCCCCAGGTTCCAAATACAACTCGACAAGTGGCCTCGCTCCCCGGGGACACCTCGAGAGGCAAGGGGAGTTCCATGCCCCAACCCAAGACGAGGCCTGACTCTCCTGTGCCCAGTGTGCAGGGACCCTGCGTT
>NW_011401686.1:0-747 GCF_000754665.1 Bison bison bison | reverse complement strand
AATCAGTTTGAGTATTGGCTCTGTTTATAATGTTGATATTTCAGTGTGTAGACACCATGTTGCTGTGTGATTTCTGTTTGTCCACCTAGTCTGTGTTCTTTGCTCTTGCCTCTTTTAGAAGTATGAAGTGTTTCTCTAGTTCTGTGCTCCTCTGTCAGGTTGTTGGGTATACATTTGCAGACACAGCGTGTGTTTTACATTCAAGTCTAACTTAGTACTCTTACTGCCTCCCTGACACGACTGTTTCCTCCTTGTCACTGTCACACTTTAAACGGTTAGATATATTTTTGGCATTAACATCATTGTTTTGTAGAGTTAGTATTTACCCTCATAGTTACCTCATTGTTGGTCTTTACTTGTTTTTTATATTTCCATCAGAGACTACTTTTCTTTTTCCCAAAGCACTGCCTTAATATTTTTTTTAGTTCATGTGTGTGGGTGATGAGTTGTCTCATTTCCATTTGCCCTCAAAGTCTCTATTTTGCTTTCACTTTCGAAGAGAGTTTTTGTTGGATGTAGAATTCCAGGTTGGTGGTTATTTGTTTTTCAGCATTTTACAGATGCCAGTCCATTATCTTCTGACTTCCTTGTTCTTGGAAAGTCAGCTCTCAGTGTCGTTGTGCCGTTAAAAGCCACACCCTTTTTCCCTGAGTGCTTGAACATTTGCTTCTTGCCTTAGGCACCCGCAGAGCTGCTGAAACCAATGTGTGGTTTTCATTTTTGACTCAATGGTCTGATTCTTGAACC
>NW_011401685.1:0-505 GCF_000754665.1 Bison bison bison | reverse complement strand
CCCGTGACTCTGCAGTCAGTGATCACGTGGCTCATCATGCACTGATATCGTGACTGAGCATGCACTGATCATATGCCCGAAGCCGGTGAGGCAGTCCACCTTGACAAAGGTCATGAGGAAGGAGGCTGGGCATACGCAAATGCGGGATCTAGCCTCAGGAGTCCACCCGGATATTCTCGAGCATCTACCCCCCAAAAAAACCAGAGTCTGCCTACTTTCTTGCTTTGTGCTCTCACCTCTGATTTTACTGGGGGCTGTCCCCCACCACCATCTCGCTCTCTCTGTCAAAGAGTTAACTTATAGCTCTAATTCATCAATTCCCTGTCATTCTTCCCTTTAACTTCCAGCTGAGTCTCCATCTGGAGCTCGGAACCCACCACGCTTACTAATTGTGCCTGGGCTGCTAAGACCCACTATAGAAGGTGTCTAGGGTGAGGCACCTTCCGCTATTCGAGAGTGCGCCTGCGGCCTACGTAAGTGGTGCAAACTTCTTGTCTTGAAGTTT
>NW_011401684.1:0-662 GCF_000754665.1 Bison bison bison | reverse complement strand
ACTACTCAACCTGCACTGTAGCTCAGGTGTGCCTAAACAATTATTGAACTTGCACTCTGATGTTTGTTTACTTCTGGACACACCTGAGCCAGCACTCCTATAGACATAGTGAGTTTGAACACTGGAGGACATGGTATACCTCTACTGAGCATGAGTTCAAGGGCAGGCATCCGGGCTCTGCAGAGAACATGCTCTAGTTTCACACATTCCACAGTAACTGAACTTGCAATTGGGAGTACAGCTCTCATGACTACAGAGTGCACACATTTTATCATGGGTTTTGCACTACTGCGGTTTACTCAGGAACATATCTCCCATCATGACTGTGTGTGCCTTCAGGAGCCAATGTTCTGACACTACAGAGACTATGCTGTAGAGTAAGAATGCCTGAGCTACACACCTGCACACTGAATCATGCATCCCTGCAGTATCAATCCTAGTACTATAGCACACCTGTCACTTCTGAGTCCTTACACTAAGCAGGCATGGCACAGCTAGTGAGCATGTGGCCTAGAGCATGTGTGTGGCCAATACTAATTTTGCACTCTGAAGCATGTGTCTTGCCACTTGTAAGCGGTTCAGCTACTGATTTTGTACCCTGTTACACTATTTAATCACTGCTGAGCCTGCCTTATAGACCATGAGTTCCACTACTACTAATC
>NW_011401683.1:0-527 GCF_000754665.1 Bison bison bison | reverse complement strand
TAGAACAAAGGAAAGGTCAAAGGAAGGTCCGAGGACCAGAGTGAAGACCTCAGGTAGAACAAACAGCACTCCTGGCTAAGCCCAATTTGCATAGGGCAGGCCCAGGTGGAGGAACAAACATATAAAAGGAGGAGCCAAAGTGCTTTCTCACTCTTTCTCTCCCACGTGTGTATGCTCTTTCTCTCTCTCTCACTCTCTCCCTCACTCTCTCACTCTCTCCCTCTCCTGCGTGCTCCTCCACTCTCTTCTATTCGAGTCTTTGGGTTGGCATGCCCTCACGCTTCGAGGATGGATTCTCCTGCTATCTTCTAAATAAAATAGAGCTGTAACACTGATTTGCCTAAGAACTATAACATGGTTTGTCCAAGAGCCAAGAGCTGTGATGCACCAAGGGCTTTAATGTCCATCGCTCCAAATCTTTGTTGTGACGAGACAAAGAACTGAGGAACATACACTTGCGTGACATCTATGGTGCCGTGACTCGGGTTTAACCTGGCTGAAACAACCTCCACCCGGAAGAGGCCAAG
>NW_011401682.1:0-548 GCF_000754665.1 Bison bison bison | reverse complement strand
TGCTTTTGAACTGTGGTGTTGGAGAAGACTCTTGAGAGTCCCTTGGACTGCAAGGAGATCCAACCAGTCCATTCTGAAGATGAGTCCTGGGATTCTTCGGAAGGAATGATGCTAAAGTTGAAACTCCAGTACTTTGGCCACCTCATGCAGAGTTGACTCATTGGAAAAGACTCTGATGCTGGGAGGGATTGGGGGCAGGAGGAGAAGGGGATGACAGAGGATGAGATTGCTGCATGGCATCACTGACTCGATGAACGTGAGTCTGAGTAAACTCCGGGAGTTGGTGATGGACAGGGAGGCCTGGAGTACTGCTATTCATGGGGTCACAAGGAGTTGGACACGACTGAGCGATCGAATTGAATTGACCCTTAGAAAATGGCCAGGTGTGGCATGCCAACAAACAAACAAACAACAACAAACAAACAAACAAACGGGCGCAAAGCACATGTAAGGAAGGAAACATCAACAGGTAAATACTTAGTCAATGCTTAGAAAGAAGCCTCTGGAAATGTGCCTCATTTGCTCTATTATCAGTGAATTGAAAACTT
>NW_011401681.1:0-628 GCF_000754665.1 Bison bison bison | reverse complement strand
CACGTGGCTGAGCAGGCATTGATATCGTGACTGAGCATGCACTGATCATGTGCCGGGAGCCGGGGAGGCATTCCACTCTGGACAAAGGTCATGAGGAAGGAGGCTCGGCATACGCAAATGCGGGATCGAGCCTCAGGAGTCCACCCGGATATTCTCGAGCATCTCCCCCCAAAAAAACTGGAGTCTGCCTACTGTATTGCTTTGTGCTCTCACCTCTGATTTCACTGGGGGCTGTCCCCCACCACCATCTCGCTCTCTCTGTCAAAGAGTTAACTTACAGCTCCAATTCATAAAGTTCCTTGTCATTCTTCCCTTTAACTTCCTGCTGAGTCTCCATCTGGAGCATGGAACCCACCAGGCTTACTAATTATGCCTGGGCTGCTAAGACCCACTCGAGAAGCTGTCTAGGGTGAGGCACCTTTCGCTATCCGAGAGGGTGCCTGCGGCCTACGTAAGTGGTGCAAACTTTTTGCTTGAAGTTTGGTTGGTCTTCCGCGTAAACCAAGCTACTCAGTCTCTTTTCTCCACTGAATTTTCCACTGAGCTCTCCTCATACTATTATTCTTGACATCTGTGATTAGCATATAAATAGTCGCCTAGGCCATCTCTCCTTCGAATACCCTGGATC
>NW_011401680.1:0-552 GCF_000754665.1 Bison bison bison | reverse complement strand
TTTTTTATTTTAGACTTCAGTAATAGAATTGTATCCTGATTATTTACTTTTACTTAGAAATACATTTTAGACTATATACTTTTTTTTTACCTCTGTTTCCTGAAGATCTCACTCTATCCTAAGATATATAATTGTGGTTGTGATTATAATCAATTTATTTTATATTATATTTTGAACACTTGAATAATGCATGTTTCATAAATGGTTATCCAATCTCAGTGGTCATCAACTGATTTTATTTTTATTCAAAATGAGGTTTTGAAAAAAATGGATATTATTGTAGCTAACTCCAGGCAAAATTTATTGTGAAATTATAACAAGCAGATGAAAATAGGTTGGTTTATATTTCATCTAATTAGAAGGTTTGGATTCTGTAAATACTGAATTCTCTCTTCATTTTACATTTATTTGAAAAAAATAGTTAATAAATGATCGTTTAAACTGAATGCTTCACTTGAGTGTTCTCAGCCCTGCCTGCACATTACAAACAACGGTGGAACTTCTAAAAAGTTACAAATTAAGGGACTTCCCTGGTGGTCGAGTGGCTAAGAC
>NW_011401679.1:0-783 GCF_000754665.1 Bison bison bison | reverse complement strand
GTATATGTACATGTGTCTATTCAGTCATACTTTTTACTCTTGTGATAAACCTCTGCTTCTACATTGGATTTTTACAGTTCTTTGGAGGATTCCTTGTTTTCCCATTTATTTTTGATTTTTTAATTATTTTCTATTTTTATTGTTTTAAATTTTAATTTTTAAACCTATTATATTTATTCCATTGTTTGCCTTTCCTCTGTTCTTGTCCCCTTGCAGTTAAACTTTAAACAAACCTTGTTCATCTACCTCTATTGAACCTTGCATATCTATTCTTTCTTTCTTTTCTTTTCTTCCTTTCCTCTCAACATTTTGTTAGTTTTATTTTCAGAGCTTTCATTCCCACTTGGGACTTTGCTTTAGATTTCTTTTCCAGCTTGTGCACTCGTTAGTTTTGTGCTTAACTGGTAGATATCATTTTTGGTTTCCGTTGTTTGCTAGGTCAGTCTATTGTAGTTTATTTTTGTTGAACTGTTTGGTATTTTGCTGATGGTTGTATATGTGTATATTCCATATATTGGAATATATGTGTATATTCCTTTATTTTAATTATTATTTGTGTGACAGTGTAACTGCCATTTGTCAGGGGTTCCCCTTTGGTTTCTCTTTTTTTTTTGGATATTTATTTTAATCTAAATTAATACCATAACAAACCACCTGTTGTAACGGTGTTCCTGGCCAATGATCCAGCCCCGAGCATTTGGAGTGGGAGCACTGACTCCAAGACCCTATACAACCGGAGAACTCCTAACCTTAGGGAGTATCAATTACTGAGAACTCACTCAC